>NC_057795.1:305047882-305239736 GCF_018294505.1 Triticum aestivum | reverse complement strand
AATAGGACTGGTCATCTGTCTCTGAATCCTCCTCTAAGGAGCTATCCGTAACCAGCGAGATATGCGCTTCGTCACATAGCATAGTCTGCTCTAAAGACCTTGTTTTCACGCCAGAATTTGCCATCACCGTGTCAAATGGCTGATGCACACGAAGAGCAGTTGAATGTACTAACATTGTTGACAAATGTAATATGTAACGAAAAAAAGGATGGCCTGATATAATTTACATATAAGATGACTGGCTAAGCAGGATGACATTGCAAAATTCACATATATGATGCCTGGCTAAACAAGATGGCATTGCATAATTCACATAAACGATGAATAAACTAAACAGATGGCGTTGCATAATTCACATAAACGATGAATAAACTATATAGATGGCATTCGCACAAAGGATGTCTAAACTAAGCAGATGACATATTTGATGTATAAAGTAAGCAATGCAAGACACCATATGCATGATATAACCAACATCAGCATGCCAAGTTAGAGCGAAGACCTCAGGGGGTAAATAGGAATTGTCTTCTCCTTCTGAATCCCCCTCAGAACACATATCTTCCTCTCGATTACAATCCAAAATGCATGGAGGGGGGCTGCCTTTGCGCCTACCATGGAGCGACGTCTACATGAAATTTTATTGCCACGCAAGGCTCGTCTCTTTTGCTCTACATGTTCAGTTCCATTGTTTACAATAACTGTCATGCATAGGAATAAAACATAGTGAGATTATGTAAGGAGTGCATGCAGAAATCTAGAGTGATGGTAGCAACCTGTGGATAGACCCAAAACCAGTAATAGCAGGCAAATAATGGCTTTAGTTAAGAAATACAGATAATGGCTTCTTTACTGTTTGTTTCCCACCCAACATGAAACTCATAGTAGACACCGGAGATTAACCAGATGGTAGATAGATACTATTGATAGCAGCCACGATATGTACCCCACAACCATTTAAAAACTCAAGTTTGACCATTAGTTTGGAGCTGACTCAGAGTCTAATCGGTGAATAGGACGATAAAGTAGCATGTAGTATTAACCGATGCATAACGTAAGCAGACACAAAAGAGTGTGACCTCTCTTGCTGACCCGTGTAGTCCTCAAGGTCATCTGCTCGGTTGATGATGGTAATGCAGTTTTCATGGCTGCCAGCGGCAGGGAAGAAGATCTGAGGCGGCGAAAGACAGTCTGGAGGCCGGATCCCTGCTGTGCTGGACCCTTCTGTCATTGGAGCAACTAAGCTGGGGTGGACAATGGTGCAACAGGAGCGGGACAAACCATGCAAGGTTTTCTTTGACAACTATCTGTAAGAGAAGTAATTCTGTAAGGGCTCGTTTGAATTGGAGGATTCCAACAATGCAGGGATAGGAATAGACAGGAATAGGATAGGAATGCGCGTGCAAAACAGAGAATTTAAAAACACAGGATTTCTGCCAATCTGGGTGTTTGATTCACAACAATTGGAAGATCACAAGATGCAAAGAAGCATGGTGAGATTAAGTCAAACCACAAGAAAATGTACGGTTATAATGCTATTATGCTACTATCTCCTAGTCTTGTGCTTCATGAATAGGAATTTGAAAAGGAGGACAAGTGAAAATTAAAATTCCTACGTGTTTTCTTTCAAGGAGACACTAAAGGAACAAATCTGTGTGCTCAGTGCACAATATATATAACATGTAGAGTAATAAAGAGATGCAACAAGTGTACAACCTCTTTGGCGAAGCCATGTCGATCTCAGCGTGATTGGGTTGGCCGGTGAGGATGCTCCGGCTGACTTTGCTGTCGGAACAGGGGAAGAATATCTTAGGCGTCTGGAGATGGAGCCCGAGGTACTGCTCCGCTGTGATGGAAGGTTTCGTCGCTGGAGCAGCTCCGGTGAGTTGGACGACGTCGAGGCTGAAGCAGGACAAGAGAGACAACGAACAACGTTAACCTGAGTGGAATTCTAATAGCATCTCCAATACATGACGTAAAATACATAACCATAAAGTGCTAGATGTAAAATACATCAGCCGCTCATCTATGAACTTAACTGTCGAAACTAAACTTAACTGTCGAAACTGAACTTAACTGTCGAAACTGAACTTAACTGTCGAAACTGAATTTTGCTGTCGAAACTGAATTTTGCTGTCGAAACTGAATGCACTAGCAAGGTGAGGCTACACGTCGGTCGATTGACTTTTTCATCTCTGGTCAGTCGATTTTGCAGCCATTGTATATGAAATCAAGGTCATGTGGTTCATCTTCAACCTCCACCCCCCTGAGCCGCCAGCCACCACCGGCCAAACAGCAGCCCCCCGCCGCCCGCGGCCGGCGGTGCGCCGCCCCGCCCGCCCCGAAAACACTCCCCACCGTCGGTCCGCCGCCGCCCCGGCCATCCCTCTAGCCCCCCCCTCCCCGTGCCGAGCTTTTTCTCCGGCGATCCCCACGCCACCGCCCCGCCAACGCCCCGCCACCCGCCGGCGACCACCGCCCCCATCCTGAACCCTAAGATAGATAATGGGGTACCTCTCCGGCGAGCCCCCCTCCCCACTGCGGCTGGTTCTTCCTTCACCCCGGAGAGCCCACCCCTTGAAAATCGACTGGCCCAAAAGTCGATTCAGTCGACTGAAGTGTAGCTAAATCGGAGCAGCATCGCAAGCAAGAGCAAGAGCGAGAGCAGCAGCGCCAGCAAGAGCAATAGCAAGAGCAGACTAGGCAGGGGACCGAGAGCAAGAGCAGAGCAGCAGCGCGAGCGAGAGCTAAAGCAGCAGCAGCTCCTACTGATGTGGACGTCGCCGCCGAGGGAGCGACGCCATGGAGGAAGTGGCTGGCGACGCCGCCGTGGATGGAGCAGCGCCGTGTCGGCTCGGGACCTAGCGCCGGCAGCAACGTGAGATCGAATTAAGAAGAAAATGCGGCGATTAGTGTGCAACCTCTTTGGTGGCGCCGATTAGGCCGCAACTTCATCCGAGGAAACGGTGATGATGATGCTCTTCCGGTGGTGCAGGTGAAGACGGCGGTGTGGGAATGGAGGTGGCGCGAAAGATGAGGAGGATGTCGGGGCAGCTCCTTGGAGGTGGAGGACGGGGTGGCTGAACCGGCGGGACAATGAGATGGACGACGGATCCTCATCTGGTACGGTGGATGAGGGACGTCGAGGTGTTGCTGTGGACAACATCGTCGGGGAAGAGGCTCCGGCTGGGTGGCGGACGGAGCAGGGTGTGGGGTTTCGTCGCGGGTTTTCGCAGCCTCGGTGTACGAATGGGTGGGCAGATGGGATGGCAGTGGGGAACCATGGCTTAAAGACGCGCTTGTCCGAAATGTGGTGTAAGTTACGAAAGTACCCCCCACCGATTTGAGGCGGTTCTTTCGGTTCAGGGGTACCACGGGCATTTCACGTGTCGGGATTTCACAGGAGGTGGGAGTTTTCGCGCGCGTTGTAATTTCGGAATAGCAAGGCACGAGTTCAGATGGAGGGACTTGTCGGAGCACAACGAGACAAAGATATATCTTAAATATTTCGGGCTAACAAGGCGCGGGTTGAAATTTCCGGACAAGCCTAACGTGTACTGTACCAAATCAATGCGCACTACAAATGTCATTCAAAACTTTGAATTCATGTTATGTTCAATTAAAATATTTCGCTACGTGTATAATGCATGCAACCTACTACTCAAATGAACGTTTTAGTGCATTCCAAACGTATATACTACCGCTTCAATATGAACTAAATTTGAATAAGATCTACAATAATGATTGTTGTGAAGTCAAAGCATTTGTATTCGTTTCTCTGTTTTAATAAGATCTACAATCATCATTATTGTCAAGTTAAACCATCGTTTGTGTATTATCTTCACAGCACACCACATGATTAGTCTCGAGTTACATATGAAATATGTGTACTATATGAACTCGAACTAGATTTTTTGAATCCACTTTATTTTGATTTCAAATCACATTACATTTCTAGATCTAGCTAGATCTTCATAATCTAAACCATGTCTCATATGTATAATGTGTTTATCACATTATGTATGGTGCCTCGCCCCCTACGCCTACAAGTATATAGATGTGAGTTGCAAACACCACACATTACCACAAATTCAAATAAAATGTGAGAATGTTCGATATATAGAATTGTTTAGATTGCTCGATATTTAGTTGTAAGCTGCAAACGCCGCACATTATCACAAATTAAAATAAAATGTGAGATTGTTTGATGTATAGTATGGTTTAGATTGTTCGGCATTTAGCTGTGAGTTGCAAACGCCATGCATTATCATATTATGGTATAACATGTGCACATCACGTGTATCACCGCTATATTCATGCATGCAATGTTTAAAACACTATGATCTCCTATTCAAATATATGAATCCGCTTTCATATCAAATTATGATCTTTGTTAGCCTCTTACAGGCACATAATCCTCTAACCTTTGTAGCTACCACTAACTTTCTCTCGTGCATGCACACGCCCTCCTCGCCCTCCCCCTCCCTCGGCTTATCCACCGAGCACATTCATTTTTTTCTTTATGTCGTTCTCCCAGAGTCTCCACAATTCCTTTCCTACACACACCGATCGATAAAACTCTCCAGCGATGCCTGCCTACAACATACACACACAACTTCAATCTCCTCCTTTATGTGTCCTTGCCTTGTGTCTCTCATACGGTCAGACACACGTGTAAACTCTCGCCCCTCTTTTCATCGATCTCAAAACCGCACACTCCTCCCCCTATCTAGCTAGTAGTTGGGCCTCTCGCACCACCTCCTAGCTCCATTCTCTGTCTATTTGTCTCGCTGGGCCTTATTTGCATCTAATAAATGGACGTACACCGACCGATCTCTCGCTATACATATAGCCAGCTAGGTCCTTATAACTCGTTTTTACCCACACGTCGATCGATCTACCTCATTAGTTGTGCCTCTCCCTTCCTCCAACAAACAACAATTGATCTACCGATCTAGTTAGGTTTGCTTACCAAACACATGGTTCCCCTTCATCATCCATGGATGCATCCCGACAGATCTATCATGCACAGGCACACATAGAAACACATCCCCACTCTTATTGATAACATTGCAGTTCCACCCTCAGTTTGTCTAGTAGGCCTCTCCCAACATCTCCGAGAAGCAACTCCATCACCCATCCAGCACTCTACCCCTCTCCCTCCCTCTCTCTCTCCTCTCTCTCTCTCTGTCCCATCATATTTCCCGTCCTTCAGTTATGTATGGATGTCGATCGATCTCCCTCAAGACAAAGCTGGGTCTCTCCTTCTCAACACATATACGAGTCGTTCTACCTCTATAGTTAGGCCTCTACCTACCCCTCCCCCCACCCCCTCCCCCCACACACACCGATACATCAAGCGCTCTAGTCATGTCTCCCTGCCACACACAAACTTGACATGTGCCCTCTAACGTTCCGGTAGGCCAGTCACCCTATATCTTTGACTTGCACACACACACAATTTCGATGGCTCTCTTCATCGATCTCGCACCCACCCACTTGATCCTCTCTTCGACTTTATCGATAGCTATGACCCCTCCCTCTCTTCTCGTGGATTGCCCGACCCTCTATGTATTATATGGATAGGCCTCCATTTCACACACATTTCATGCAAAATTTTGTTTGAGATGTCATCGACACATATTCCCACAAATAATTCATGAAATCAACCCCCACCCCACCCCCACCCCCACCACAAAACAAAAAACACTCACGGACGTGGTTTGTATCTCTCTCACACACCCACGTAGGTGGGGGACGTGCACGAAGAGAAGAGGTGCATGCACGGTGCATGTACTCCCGTCTCTTTCCCAACCACACCCGCACGGGTACATGGTGGAGCTCATTTCTGTACGAAAAAGGCAGCCTACGTGGTAATTTGGCACGTGTACTGGTTGTCCACTTGGTGGAGGGAGGATCGTCTACCACGGGTGAACAAACAAATTGCAAGTTGACGCATTATCTTAAATTAAAAAAAGAGGCAAACCATGTGGGGCCTACCTTAGAGGAAAGGCTCTATACACTAGAGTACTTTTGATGTGTCCCGTCAACTCAGAGAACAAGGAGAAGCTTGCTTAGTACGCCATCTCCCCCGCCCACGGGTGCGGTGGCTCGCAGGATGAGGTGAAGCTTGCTCCGCCTTACGCCCGCTCCCTCGCCCATGCGCGCGGTGGCTCGCAGGACGAGGAGAAAAATTTACTACTCCCTTCGTTTACTCCTCATCCCTACTACCGTGCACAACTAGGGAAAACCCTAGCAGTAGCGCGTGTTTTGTGCCCACTAGTAGCGCGGGTGGCCGTGCTACTAATAAGGTGCTACAGCTATTGCTTAGCAGTAACGCGTGCCATCACGCGCTACTGCTAGGACAAATAGCTGTAGTGTTTGTTCGATACCATGCTACTGCTAAGTTAACTACTTGCAGCGTGTTTTCCTTCCATCTCTACTAGTATTTTTTTATTTTTTTTATTTTAGTGTATTTATGCGCCATCATACAAATATTAGTACAATACCAGCTGTTATGCGGTTTACATCATTATGTCCATAACAGTGTGTCAAATGAAGGTGGATTAGGTTCAAGTGGAGGCAATATGTGGTGCATGTCAAAAGTATACTACTAATCCAAACTTGATCTAGTTTGGACTAGTAGTACTTTCTATGTGCACCACATGTTGCCTCCACTTGAATCTAATCTGCCAGCACAAGCTATTTAATCATCATCATAGTCATTACCACCAACAGTATTTATTTAATCAGCACTAACACTAGATAATAATAATCATCATAGTCATTACCACCAACACTAGCTATTTTATCATCATAGTAATAGTGTAGCACATCATCATCCTCAAACTCATTTCTAGCTAGCTAATGACTCCTGTTGCTCTCTCTTAGGTAAAATAACATAAAACATGTATAGCTCTCCTCCTCGATGAAACTAGAGCATGCAGATGAACCTGTCTCCTAATTGTGGGTAGCGCATCTGTTTGCTGCCCCCTAGTACTTCTCTGCGCTCCCCCATCACATATTTGGTCCAGTCTTGCACTATTAAGCATCCGTCGCTAATCTTGAATGCATTAAAGTTATCTGTAGGATATCTTGGCCGTAAGCTGATAATGCTCATGGTACCTTTAGTCTCGATCCCATAAGGCACAACATTCATCAGGAGTCCCTGTTGAAGAACATCGTACGGTAACATACTTAGCAATGAAGTTTAGCTTAAAAAATAATGTATGGAAAAGATGCACCAATGACAAATAGTACAAATGTTACCATCCTTCCTAAATAGATGTGACCGTAGTTCATTATGAACACTATTGGTCACACATTTTCAGTACTAACATTTCTAAATGTAGGAAGAAAATTTGTCTTGACAGTATCAAGATCCTCAAGCCATGAAACATAATGACTGAGCTCCTCGTAGTTGAGTTCAGCCCCAGGACAGTATACGGTCCTGTCTACCAAGCGCTGGACATGTTTGCTTGCACCGAAATAAGCTGACAATACAAATTAGTTGTCAACTATTTTTGAATAAACAATATCAAAGACATAAATATGGTTGAGGAACTTACATAATGGTATAACTGGAGGCATTTGCACATCGACCCAGATGTCGGTATTACCTTCAATATCATCTTCCAGACGAATATCAAAGGTGATAACCATATCAGGCTCAAATGCGTAAGTCTTGCATAGTGCTCACCATGTTTTGCATCCAAAATAGGTGAAGTCGTCTGAATTGTATAACTTTGCATGGAAAATATAACCATGCCCGGTCTTCAAGTAAACTTTATTTTCCTCCATACTATGACTGAAACCTATCTTTTCCAATACAAAAACTCTTGCATGGCAGGGGATACGCTAGTAGAATAGTAAAAAAAATATAAGTTGAAGCAAATGAAGCAGATGTCATGCTTAATTACGAAAAAAGACTTGTCGTTGTGACTTACTGTATCCACTTCGAAGTTCTCGTCCAGCTTGATACTCAAGCGCCTATCATCATCTATGAAGATTCCGTCGCACAGGCCGCGCTCGTCTTCGCAGTATTTGCAAATACCGAAATCCTTTTCGTCGTCAGACATTTCCTATGTTCATAGTTAAAACATTAATTGAAAATCAATCGAAGACAACTACCAAGATACTCAACACACAAATCCGGGGCACTCGATATTTCCTACATATTCTGGCACAAGTCATGCCAAAATTCACGGAAAAATCCGGCATGACCTTTGCTAAAATAGGACATATCGAGCGCCTGAAATTTGCCGGAATGGAAATGAATCAACACTTCGGCAAAACATAGGCCACTCGAAGGTGTAACCTGCAAACATGACCGTCCACTTGGATATTGAGCAACACAAGATATACATTTCATAATATCTTATCGGACTCAAATTAGCATGCATTCAATAAGAAAAATAAATCATCTCATGCGTCAGTACATCGTTGAATATTATCACTAATACATCACGAATAGTGTCATACATATAACATCACTAATACAACTAAAAATCTAGCACACGACGGGTATCGGCGCGGGCGGTGGACACCCACAGAGAAGGCACCATCACGGGATCATAGCTCTAGTGAGATCCCCGGAGAACCTGCCAGGTATTGGAGAACGACCTGTGCTCCAACGCAAACAAGTAGCGACGGACGTGCGCGTCCTCCTCACTGACACGGTGAAGCACCACCTCCGCGGAGTCCTCGAGCCTCTGGATCATCACTGGCCCACGCGACCGCCACCAAAGAAGGTTCGGGTCAACGACAGGCTGGCTCCTCACCAACCTGCGCCCCCCGATAGGTAGCGCCTCCCAGTACCACCCCGGCGGAGCCCAGTCCCGGACATGGCCGATATGGTCAAGCAGGTGTCGTCCTCCGCCGACTCGACGACGAGGATGCGGGATAGGCATCGTCCACGTCGAGGCGGGAAAAATTGCTTTAACTAAAAAATCACCTAATTAGTACCTAGTTCTTACTAACTAGTTCTTACTAACTAAATAGAAGAAGGTCAAATTTTACTCGTTTTATTATGCATTACACTAGTGTTTATTCATCATCTAAGAAAACATCACCTAAGAAAAAATCCCAGCCGCATATGTATCCAGTTCATTTACACCCATAGATGAACCCTAACTAATTTGATGCAACTAAAATTTGAAGAACCCTATCTAGGCAGAGGTAGGGGAGGGGGAGGGGGAGGCGTGCTCACCTCGATCGGGTGGCTGCGGCGAGAGAGGGGCAGGCGGCGTCGAGGTCGGGCTTGGGGCTCGGGCGCACGACGGAGGGAGGCATCGAGGTCGGGGCCGGGGCGGCGTCCGGCGCAGCGTTTAGGTCGGGGGTGGGGGCGGCATTGAATCCGGGGTCTGGGGCGGCGTAGAGGGTGTGCGGAGAGCGCGCGGCGACCGACGGGCGACGGCGGCGGCGAGAGCGGAGGAGTTCGATTTGGGGGGAAGTGGTCGTGGGGAAGGACGAACGCGGTGGTTAAGTCAGAAGTAGCAGTAGCGCGTTCCGGAAAGCGCGCTTCTGCTACATTAGCTACAGCGTGTTCTAGGATACGCGCTACTGCTACTACTTTCTCCTTTTTCCCTTTTTCATTTATTTTTCTTCACATTTTATTTTTTCCTTTCCCCTTCTTCTATTTCTTTCATTTTCAATTACCTTTCTATTTGCTTTTCATTTAATTTTATATCCTTTAGTAGTAGCGAGTTTAGAGCAAAACACGCTGTTACAAAGAAAGTAGCAGTAGCGCGGTTCCATATAGAACGCTACTACTATGTGTACCATATCGGCTAAGCCGTGAGAATTTTAGTAGTAACGTGTATGCAGCGAGACGCGCTACTGCTACGACGTTATCTGCAGCGCGGTTTCCGCAGGCGCGCTGCTGCTACTTAGCACCAGCGTGCTTCTTTGACCCATGCTATTGCTAAAGTTCTGTGTATAAGGTTTTCCCTATTAGTGTTGGTTATAGAGATTATATCATATTGTATGGAATCTATATGTCCTTTAGTAGATTTCAATATGAACTACTACTACATACTCCAAACACTGATGTATATAGACGTATTTTAGAGTGTAGATTCACTCATTTTGCTCCGTATGTAGTAGCACTCTCCCTCGCCCCTCGACCCTCCCCCACGTGGTGGACGTGCAGCAATTCATTCGGTCTCATATAGCCAGAACGATATATACTGCACTACCATTATTGCTCGACTTCCCGAAGAGGCGAAGAGCCAATCGCAAGGTTAATATTTTGGAGATGCCAAGCACAAGGTTATAGGAGAACGAGTAGTAGGTGCCGCGTCATTTATAAATAAAGTTTTTTCCTTCAGTGTCACGTATGCAATATGATAGGTTCATATGGAGAGAAAAGGAAACTGCTCCACTATATACATAGTCAGGATGGGCCAGCCTACATGGTTGCTTGCTGGGGTTGCTCTCGTCACACTCTCTCGCACAAAACGACTACGGCCACATCTCTAACATCCCGGTGGATCACATCCGCTTGGGGAAGGGGTGGATGCTTAGTGTAGATGCGGTGGCCGTCGCCGACGGCAAAAACACACTGTTGGCACGTCCCGATCAGGGGTCCCCGCTGTTCTCTATCACAAAGCCGGTGAGGTTGCCTTCGTCCCTTGCTCACTGGCGCGATGTGGCAAGTTGCCGCCTCCCGCCGCCCTCCTCAAGGTTGAGCTACGTCCCTCAGGTACAACTCCCTTTACAGCCAGCTTGCACCACTGCTCCAGCTGCCCACATCACTCCCTGTGGATATTTCTCTACTTCTTTGCCCCGCACATACCTGATACCTCTACTGGCTTCTACGTACTGTATTTGTGATGAGTTTATGTCTCATCAACTAGTCCCAGTAATCTTATTCTAATCACGCTTCTTAAATTTCTTTGCCACGGGGATGCTCATCTCGATTTTGGTGAAACTGCACAAAATGATCCGATGGTCAAAAGGTTGCAAACTTCATTTATTAGGAAGCTCCAACGTTGCCAGCAAATTGAAGCATGGTCAGGGTTCACGGTTCAAGGGCTAGGGACTGCATGGATCGTTTTTTTCTTTAGCTGCCTCTGTTCCAAAATAAGTGTCAACTTTAGTAGTAGTACAACTTTGTACTAAAGTTTGCACAAAGTTGAGACACTTATTTTGGAACGGAGGGAGTACATATTTTCTATGATCCGTCAATCACTGAGATGCAATAGCATGCATGTTAGTCTCCTTTGTATTTGATGAAATGTTGCAACGGGCAACCATGGACGCAAATTACATGTAACAGGAGCTGGAAGCTTCATAGCATTGTACAAATTTATCTCGCTGATAAATTACAGTACGTATACTAGTACTTCCTCCGTTCCTAAATATAAGTCTTTGTAGAGATTTCACAATGAACCACATGCGGATGTATATAGATGCATTTTAAGTGTAGATTCATTCATTTTGTTCCGTATGTAGTTCACCTAGTGGAATCTCTACAAAGACTTATCTACTAGTAATAGCTAGCCCCCACTACTACGAATTCTCTATCCTCTCCTTGAGCCACATCATCAAAAATGATGTAGCCGTTAGATGAAGTAAATCAGTCCATAATAGCCGTCTGATCTAGACGTTGAGAGGCTCCGCACTAAGCCACATGCAAGCATGCAGAAATACCGTGGCACATGCATGTGAGTGGGTTTTAAATCACATCAACATGTCTGCATGCAAGCATGCACTGGTAGCATGCATGTAAGTGAGCTTTTAAGTCCCATTAACATGTCAAAAAGAAAAATATAATTCCATTATGAAGTAGGAGTTGGCTGATCTTTTTTCCTTACGTGGGATGATCTAAATGATGATGGGAGTTTATTTAGTTTGGCTACCACATTTGTCATGCGGTGATAGAGTTTTTTTAGTTCTATGAAATCGATAATTTTGCGCAGAGAGATATACCGCTGTTCCGCGGCAACACGCGGGGACTCATCTAGTAATATTTAGGAACGGATGGAGTACTATGTAAAGAGTTGGGTGTCGCACGGTGATAGTGTGAGGTGGGCCATGTAATCACTGAGCCTGCGTGTTTTCACTGCTCTTGCACTCCTCTGCTATAAGAATGGAGAAAATTGTAATCTACTACCTCCTTTCGCCGAAAGCATGGGACATCCAGCAGTCCTAATACCTCAGTAATAAAGACCAATGAGCCATCAAATCACATAGACCCAGCAGTAAGTTGGACGGATGAAGAAACCATCACTCTTGCCACAGTGAGAGGTCGCGTCTGCTCTGCCCGGGCATGAATGCGGCACCGATTCTTTGGAGAGGCGCTGACCATTTCGGGCGGGAAGTGCGCGTGGGCGATGGAGGGGCTTTGGGTGGGCCAGGCTGGTCAGGAGCGGGCGTGGCAGCTGTCCGCATGTCCCTACCGGACACGCCCGGAAACGAGAGGATGCACCGACTCTCGCGGCTAAAATCGTACACTGCACACCATCTCTCTGTAGGAGTAGGTTGATCTGTCGCACTCTCTAACACACACATGCTGTTAAACACACACACGCACACGCACGCACCTTGGTCCCGTTGCACCTTCTAACGTGACTTATTACACCTAGACGGAGGGAGTAGTAAGTATACGAGATACGGTGGCATACTGAGTTAAGTCGAATACAAGTGCCCAAAATTTGTGTGCATGTTATAATAAGGATTCAGTTAAAATAGTACGTGAGCGAACAGAGGGATCAATTGGACAGTGTTCCTGAGCAGTAGCGAGATGTGTGAGGTAAGATACACCGCTGGCGCTTTTAATTTTTCTTATTAATTTGTTTGTTTCACCCTCTGACTGGTGGGACGCAATGTACTACGTGGAGAGAGGTAAGCTGACTAAGGCTGCATTATTTCTGCACCACTGTGGATAGTCTTACCACCGAAGCCACAAGACACGATTATGATTGAAATCCCAATGACTCCCGCACACAAAAAAAAACACGGCATGCTTGTCCCACGAATGCAGGAATGTGTAAAAGGTTATTTTCCTCTCGTTGAACATAACGGGAGGGTTGTGCAGCTGGTTAGCCTGTTCGCTCATCAAACTTGAGGTCTCAGGTTCGATAACTACACATGAGCATAATTTTTGCCAGGACGATTCTTTGACTGGTCAAAATGTTTTCTAGGGTTTGCACGCTTCACACTCTCTCTCCAGTATATATATACACGCTGGAGCCTCAGCGCTTGTAGTTGCTCTCTTCACACTCTCTCGCCCTCTCCCGCTGGAGCCTCAGCGCTTGTAGTTGCTCTCTTCACACTCTCTCGCCCTCTCCAGATCTAAACAAGACTTCGTTGGCCTCTCTCTCCCCTCACTACTGCTCAAAGAGCCGACAGGATCCATCCGCCGGAAAGGGAAGGAGGCTTAACGCTGTCGCCGTCGGTGAGGGAGTCCTGGATTAGGGGGTATCCGGATAGCCGGACTGTTTACTTCGTCTGGACTATTGAAGCATGAAGATACAAGACTCAAGACTTCGGCCCGTGTCTGGATGGGACTTTCCCTGGCGTGGAAGGCAAGCTTAGCGATCCGGATATTATATTTCCTTCCTTGTAACCGACTCCATGTAAACCCTAGCCCTCTTCGGTGTCTAGATAAACCGGAGAGGTTGGTCCTTAGAAGGCCAATCACAATTACATTCATACCATCATAGGCTAGCTCTTAGAGTTTAGCCTCTATGATCTCATGGTAGATCTACTATTGTACTACCCATATCAGCAATATTAATCAAGAAGGAAGTAATGTTTTACCTCCATCGAGAGGGCCCGAACCTGGGTAAACATCCGTGTCCCTTGCTTCCTGTTACCATCAGTCTTGACGCACAGATCGGGACCCCCTACCCGAGATCCGCCGGTTTTGACACTGACATTGGTGCTTTCATTGAGAGTTCCTCTGTGTCGTCTCTGTCAGGCTCGATGGCTCCTTCGATCATCATCAGCGACGCTGTCCAGGGCGAGACTTTCCTCCCCGGACGGATCTTCGTGTTCGGCGGCTTCGCACTGCGGGCCAATTCGCTTGGCCACTTGGAGCAGATCGATAGCTATGCCCCTGGCCACCAGGTCAGGTACGGAAACTTGAACTACACGGCGGATATCCGAGGAGACTGTATCTTCGACGGATTTGGGCCAGCGTCAGGAGCACCGAACAGTCACGATGAGCATGGCTTAGACCTGCTATCGGATGCTGCTCAGGAAATCACCCCGGCAGAAACCTCAGACTGAAATCCGGGGCAGATTGCGTCACCTAAGGACGGAGGGCTAGACCCCGCCCCGCAGGCCGTACCCTCATCGGTGATGGAGCCGAACACAGGTCTCACTTCTGAGGAAGCCTGTGACCCCGGACCCCCGGACTCATGTCCGGTTGTAGGCTCCAGTCCGCGCGCCCCCGAGCCCGCCGAGCCTGATTGGGCTCCGGTGATGGAGTTCACCGTGACGGACATTTTTTAGCACTCGCCCTTTGGCGACATGCTGAACTTATTGAAGTCTCTCTCTTTGTCAGGAGACTCTGGGCTGAACTATGTCCGGCTTGGGTGGGAAGCAGACAACGAGGTAATTCGTTGCCCACCCACCACCCACTTCATAGCCACGGTTGATGATTTAACCGACGTGCTTGATTTCGACTCTGAAGGCATCGACGGCATGGACGACGATGCAGGAAAAGACTCAGAATCTATGGGGTACCGGATTCTCGCCTCCTCACACGATATATACATGGTGGATACGCCCAAAGAAGACAATGGTGACAACCCGGAAGATAAAACCCCTGGACAAAGACCAAAGCGATGACGCAAACGCCGTTCCAAATCCAGCAACAGCAAAAATATCAGCAAGAGCGCCAGAAGGATGGATACTCCTGCCAACCCCGAAGGCAACAACGACCAAACAGAACGAACGATGGAGCGGACGAACCAGGTCACGCCGAACATAGTTCGGAGCATACGTTCGAAGAAAAAGGTCCAGAGGGACGAGTTTATCAAACTGGTCCAGGACAAGAAGACAGTCCGGATGACGATGCATTCATCATTCCGGAAGAGCGCGTGGAACAGGAGAACCTCCACAGAAAGCTTATGGCCAGAGCAAGAAGTCTGAAGAAGCAGAAGCAATGGCTTAAAGCCGCACAAGAAACACTCAATCACAGATGGAACTAAGTGCCAAACACTGAAGAAAGATATGGCGACGATTTCCATACAAAGAGCTACCCAAAATGCAAGCTACTGCCAGAATTCGACGATGAGGCCATTCTACCAAAGAATAACACAACCAAGAGACTAGGAGTACCACTTCATAACCGCAACAAATCAACTACCGAAGATGCCCACGATCTACGTGAGCACCTGGATAAGAAAGCTGGCGCAGCTAGGTCCATCTACGAATCTAAAGGACACATCCCGGCGGGGGACTATGGCCGTCAAAACAGTTATGATAGCCAAACACCAGTTTGGGATAAACACTGAACACAACAACAGCCGACGGCATGCCACAGCGCGTCCATATACAGAGGGGCTACTCACCCACTGTGCTTTACTGATGAAGTACTAGACCATGAATTCCCACAGGGCTTTAAACCTGTGAACATAGAGGCATACGACGGAACGACAGACCCAGGGGTCTGGATTGAGGACTTTATCCTACACATACACATGGCTCGTGGGGATGACCTCCACGCCATCAAATACCTTCCCCTCAAACTAAAGGGACCAGCTCGGCACTGGTTGGAAAGCCTCCCCGAAAATTCAATTGGGAGCTGGGAGGAACTAGAGGATGCTTTCAGGGCCAATTTTCAAGGGACTTATGTCCGGCCTCCGGATGCTGACGATTTAAGTCACATAATCCAACAAACCGTAGAGTCCGCCCGCAAGCTTTGGAACAGATTCCTCACTAAGAAGAATCAAATCGCTGACTGTCCGGATGCCGAAGCCCTAGCGGCATTCAAACATAGCATCCGTGACGAGTGGCTCGCTAGACACCTCGGCCAAGAAAAGCCAAGGACAATGGCAGCCCTAACAAGCCTTATGACCCGCTTTTGCGCGGGAGAAGATAGCTGGCTCGCCTGCAAAGGCACCAGCGACCCCAGCACATCTGAAATAAGGGATGGCAACGGGAAGCCACGGCATAATAAAAACAAACGCCAAAACAAGGAAGAGAGGCCAGATAACCCAACGGTTAATGCCGGATTCAGGGGCTCTCGACCCAATCAGCAAAATAAGCCATCTAAAGGCAATAAAGAGGGACCGTCCGGACTGAACAGAGTCCTAGACAGATTGTGCCAAATCCATGGCACCCCTGACAAACCTGCAAACCACACGCACAGAGAGTGCTCGATCTTCAAGCAGGCCGGGAAATTAAACGCCGAACACAAGGGAAGGGAAACACCAAGTGAAGATGAGGATGAACCTCGCTAGCCGAACACTTGGGGACAGAAAAAATTCCCGCCAGAGGTTAAAATAGTGAACATGATCCACGCGACTCGCACATCCTCGGGAAAGCACGAATGCGCCCATAAAGACGCGCGCGCTATAGAGCCCATCGTACCCACACCTAACTACTGGATGTCTTGTTCGATCACCTTCGATCAACTAGTCGGCCGAACTAGTATTCGGCGCGAAGGATCAAATGACTTGGTGCTTGACCCAATAATCGACGGATAACATCTTGCTCATGTCCTCATGGACGGCGGCAGCAGTCTCAGTTTAATATATGAGGACACTGTCCACAGGATGGGGATAGACTCATCAAGAATCAGCAAGATTCACACCACCTTTGCAGGGGTGATACCAGGAGTTGAAGCCTACAGCAGGGGCTCGGTCATACTGGAGGTAACATTCGTCTCTCCAGGCAACTCTAGAAGCGAAGAACCAGCCTTCGTCATCGCACCTTTCCAAAGCAGCTATCAAGCATTGCTTGGAAGAACGGCCTTCGCCCGCTTCAACGCATTGCCGCACTATGGCTACCTTACACTTAAGATGCTCGGTCCATGCGGCGTCATCACCGTTAGCAGAATAACAGAGCGACCTTCGCGCGTAGAGGAATACGCGATGGCCCTAGCGGCCGGACTATAAGCGGCCTCTAATAAAAATACGATGGGTCGTTAAGACCACGGACACGGTTAGACGAGTCTGGCAGCCTAGATCAAACCAGGGCACCGTATATGCAATCCTATAGTGGATACCAGGGGCTAATAATAAAGCCCCACACTTGGCTCAACCTTATTGGCAGGCCAGCATCTTACATTTTTTACCATCCATCACATAATTACGTTGCACTCTTCTATGAGTTTCCCTTTTCCGCAGAAAACGTTTGCACGATACCCTTCCAGGATGCGGCACAACAGAGATAAAGGCGCAGACGTGCAGCAGGGCCCCGTTCAACATGTTTCTTTTTAGATTAAGCCCCTGTGTAAACCTTTTCTATTGCCTCTTGTTGTTTAACCATCCCATGGGTTCCATACCCACAGTGGATACTGCCGTTTTTGGCATTTCGCCACGACAGATTAATGCCCGTACCTGGAAACACAGGGTCTATAATGAATGGGCATTCTTGAGCTCATCATCTGTTATAAAGTCCGAATACCTTCGCGAGTGTTCGGCGTCATGAGTTTGGCCTTATATGCATCAGCTCTGAATCATGTCTTTGGTCAAATTTTGGGTTTGCCCGGCTCCTGGGTTTGCCGCCTTACGTTCCGTTATTATCGGCTAAGTTGGCCAAAGGAGAACTACTGCGATTGTGCCCTCGTTATTTCGGATGAGCACCTCAGTAGAGAAAGCCGAAAACTGACTGTCATGATACAGCGAGAGACTAGTCAACCACTCGATGACTCACCGGAATCTTTAGGATTCCTCCGCATTAACGAAGGGCCATTTCCCGGCCAGGTACATACGCTCCCATATTCGGATGCACGCAAAGGTACCAGGGGTTGCATAGTAACCCCACTTTAGAATCCCATGGCTAAGCGAAAGTGTTACAGCTATATAGTCCGGTTGCCTAGTTTGTTGTGCGATCACCTCCTTAATGGACCAATACGTTGGAGCAAGAGTGATTAAGCACATTTTTTCACGAACACCCCCGCATTGTACGCGTGGGGCTGAATCCAACGATTGCTAACTTTCGGATTACACACACACACACACACACATATATATATATATATAAACAGCCGCACAGGGGACACAATCACACTTTCAGACAAACATTTTAAATATAATCTTCTAATCAAGATAAACATTGTTTTTACAATGATTGGAATTATCACTCGAATAAGCGATTCTTCGGGCACTGCGCCTCTATCAGGCGCGCACCCTCTGTGACCTGCGCCAAGTAGTGCCCCGCCGGATATTGGCCCCCCACCGGATCCTGAGACGCTATCATATCCGTCCAATATGCTTTAACGCGGGCAAGGGCCATCAGATCACCCTCTATGCATGTCGACCGCCTCATGGCATCGATCCGAGGCACAGCCCCAAGGAACTGTTGCACCAAACCAAAGTAGTTGTCCGGCTTAGGCTCCTTCGGCCAAAGATGGTCTATCACAGACCGCATCGCAAGTCCGGACAGCCTGTGAAGCTCCGCCACAGCAGCCATCTTATCACTTAACGGCAGCGGGCGAGTAGGAGCATGGAACTGCGACCAAAAAAGCTTCTCCACCTCCTTTTCACCCTAACCTTTCAAGAACTCCACAACATCATCCGTACTCTTCGCCAGGTCTGCGTATGCGTCCGGCGAGCTCCAGCATCCAACAAGGGGAGCGTACTTCGGATCGAAGAACTTCGTCCGCAGCAAATAGGAGCCCCCAGCTGCGATTTTACCGGCATGTTCAAGCTCCTCCCGCGCACCCCTGAGCTCGGTCCGTATTTCCTTGGTGGCATTTAGTGCCTTGCTCAGGTAAGCCGATCTATCTTCATGCTCCTTTTTTAGGAGCTCATACCGGTTAGCGGCATTTTTTAACTCGATTGCCATTTCGGCTATCTTCTCCTCGCTTTGGCGATGAGCAGCCTGTTCGGCTCCCAATTCCTCGGCCACCTTTAGGGCAGCCACATTGCTCACCCGAGCTTGCTCCTTGGCTAAAGCAAGTTCCGCCCTCAGGGCCTCCACGGCAGCAGCACCATCTGTAGTCTGAACAAATTATATTAACATGTGCCACCTTAATATTTCCTATGTAAATGGGAAACAAGGCACATACATTGCGACGTATCCAACCGCTCATTCATCAGAGTAATATCGACATCAATCGAACCAATTTGCCTCGATAGTTCGGCAACTTCAACGGACAGGCCGGCGACCGGACCCGCAGGTACCCGCACACATTTCCGCACAAATCTTTGGTTTATGATACCCCATTTGCTGCCTTAGGCGGGCAACCAGAGTCTTAGGGGCTATTATCCACATGGTGTATTCCTCATTACATACCTCAAAGCCTCTGAGAAGGCTTGTAAATGCTTCATTCAAACCGCTTGTAGCGGATGAAATCTTCTTGAGCACCGCACTCATTAATGAGAGGTGCTCCTCCGAGAGCGCAGCTCGCTCCAGTAAACCCGTCAGTACATCCGGACTCAGGGCGGCTGATGTACTGGCCCCCGGCCTTGGCGGATACGGACTCCTCCGTGACGACGCCTCGGTGTCGCCCGCGTCAAGAATCGGAGAGGCGGGTGGGGTCTCGCTCTCCATCATCTCCGGAGGAAGGTTCCCCGAAGACGATCCCTATTGAGAAGAGCTGCCAGCCGGACTGCAAAAAAGTTGAATCCTGGTCATCGATCCAGGAGAAATACAGTACCTTTAAGTTAATGATTGACTTACGGCTCGTTGGAGGGCTGGCCCGTTTGAGGGCATGGTGCGGTGAGGGAGCCTGTCGGGATAAGGCCCCCTGGGGATGTCTTTCTCCCTAACTTAGGCATCTCCGCCTCCAAATCTTCGGAGGCAGCCCTCTTCTTCCCGCGCGGGGAGGAGGCCTTAGCCTCCCCTTCCTCCGTGGGGGAGGTAACAATTCCCCCGGTTTGGATGCGTAGCGTGTGGGGTTCGAATTCTTCATCCCTCCCCTTGTCTTTCCCCGAGGGCATTCTTCTTAGCACCCGGTCGAGCATCTTGGTCATAGTGGGGGCGGGCAAGCCTTCGGGAAGTGGTGCCGGACACCTAATTCTCTCTGCCTTGCTGAGCCATTCCTGCACGCGGATGATGGTCAGAACGAACAGTCATGATAAATACAAAACAAGGTGTCCGGTATCAAGGCTACTTACTTGGGTATTTAGGCGATTGCAGCTTAGGCCCGCATCCTCGGTGGAGTTCGGACATACGACTTTCTGTCCGAAGAATAACTTGCACATCTCTTTGGGCTTCAAGACGAAGAAATTCTTCACAGTCCGCGTACCCTCCGGATTAAACTCCCACATCTTAAGAGGCCGGCGTTGGCACGGTAGTATCCGCCGGATTAATATTACATGCATTATGCTGACAAGGTTAATACCCCTCTCGAGAAGCTCCCGGGTGCGGTTCTGCAGTATTGGTACATCACCTGCGGGCCCCCAATTGCATCCTACGTCTGTCCAGGATGCCAACTGCGATGGAGGGCCCAAGCGGAACTCAGGGGGGCTACCCACTTTGTGCCCCATGGGGCCGTAGCATAAAACCACCTCCGCTGCCATACATCAGATACTTCTGGGAAATAACCCTCCGGCCATGGGGCGTCGGCGTTTCTGCTTATTACAGCACCTCCGCACTCCACATGTCGCCCCCCGATCATCTTCGGCTTCACATTGAAGGTCTTGAGCCATAAGCCGAAGTGCGGGGTGATATGGAGAAAAGCCTCGCACACGATAATGAACGACGAGATATGGAGGATAGCGTCTGGAGCCAGATCATGAAAATCCAACCCATAATAGAACATGAGCCCCCTCACGAAGGGATCGAGGGTGAAAACCAAACCACGGAGGAAGTGTGGGACGAAAACAACACACTCATTGGGCTCCGGCGTAGGGATGACCTGCCCTGGAGCAGGAAGCCTGTGTTGGATATCTGCGGTCAGGTATCCGACCTCCCTAAGTTTTGCAATGTCCTTCTCATCGATCGAGGAGGCCACCCACCGGCCTTGAGGGTCGGATCTAGACATATTGGAGGATTCCGGAGCAGTGGAGCTTGGGTTTTGGGTGTTAGAACTCGAGGTGCGAGAAGGCGTGATGAAGGTGAAAAAAGAGGCGTAGGTCTCGGCCCCTTTATAAAGAGGGTGAATATCAAGAGTCCCTGGTGTGACCGTTTGAGGCTTATCTAAAAACACATGGGGTAATACAAATGGCCGTCGTGGGGTCACGCACGCTCATATTGATGGAAAATCCCGTAATAAAAGGGACACGATCTCTGCCTCAACGGGATGTGCCAATAAAACCGCCTCGTAAAACGAGTCGTTGTGGGTAAGGAAACATCAGTTCGCGTTGGACCGAGCCACGATGCAAGGGCACGACCCACGAAGATTGCCAGCAAATCAGATCTATACCATACGAAGATCATCTTGCAGATCCGGACACGGTCTAAGTGTTCGATGATTATTTTGGAGTATTCGGAGGAGGAACCCGCCTCGCAATGTCGAAGACAATACTGCGCGCCGGAATCAACATCATTGAAGCCTGGTTCAGGGGCTACTGAGGGAGTCCTGGATTAGGGGGTATCGGACAGCCGGACTATGTACATTGTATGGACTATTGAAGTATGAAGATACAAGACTCAAGACTTCGGCCCGTGTCCGGATGGGACTTTCCCTGGCATGGAAGGCAAGCTTGGCGATCCGGATATCATATTTCCTTCCTTGTAACCGACTCCATGTAAACCCTAGCCCTCTCCGGTGTCTAGATAAACCATAGAGGTTGGTCCTTAGAAGGCCGATCACATTTACATTCATACCATCATAGGCTAGCTCTTAGGATTTAGCCTCTACGATCTCGTGGTAGATCTACTCTTGTACTACCCATATCATCAATATTAATCAAACAGGAAGTAAGGTTTTACCTCCATCGAGAGGGCCCAAACCTGGGTAAACATCTGTGTCCCTTGCTTCCTGTTACCATCAGCCTTGACGCACAGATCGGGACCCCCTACCCGAGATCCGCCGGTTTTGACACCGACAGTCGGCGAGGGATGGAATCCACTACCGGTGCAGCTGTTCACTTTCCACCCAGCGGCGGCGCGGGAGGGCCTCCAACCCCTTCTTCTTCGCCGTCGTCCAGTCGCCCACCAAACCATGCCCCAAGAACCTTAAGGTATATTTTACTTACTCCACATGCATTGCTCTAGCTGCATGTATACCATGAATCTAGGACGTGGTTCAAAGAGGAAAGGAGTGGGGGAAAGTAGTGGGAAAAGTTGTATATAGCATGAATCTAGGATGTGGTTCAGAGAGGAAATGAAGGGGAAAAGTTGTATTGCATGAATCTAGGACGTGGTTCAAAGAGGAAAGGAATGGGGGAAAGTAGTGGGGAAAGTTGTATCGCATAAATCTAGGACGTGTTTCAAAGAGGAAAGGAAGGGGCTAAAGTACTAGTTCAAAAAGGAAAGGAAGGGACAAGGCTGTAGAGTTTGAGCAGGACTAGATTTGCTGCGCTCACATAGGTGTCTAAAGATAACAAAACTGATACCAACACAAATATGCTCCTTGGTTATTTGTTCTTTGTTACAACAGACTGTGCATGACCACAGTACATCGGTAGATGCACATGGTGCTGGTGCGTCCACTATCTCGTGCAACTCATTAGCTGTTGTTAATCTAAGGCCCTGTTTGGTTAAACACTCCCTAGTCCCTACCTGCTTGGTTCCAGGGACTAAACATGGACTAGAGGTTATTAAATGACAAGCTAAAAGATCATGTTACCCCTAGTAATGAACTAATAGAAACAAGGTGCGATGCGTGGCAGGGGCAACTGTTGGAAAAAGTCACAAAAAGACTCCCTCCTTCTTTCTTTAGTCCCAAATGCCCACGTTTAGTCCCTAAAAGTCCCTCCTGTTTGGTTTAGATGGGACTGACACGGAGTTTTTTTAGTCCCTACACCAAAATGTCCCTGTAAACAAACACCCTCTAATAATGCCGCTGGAAAACTGATGCAATGCCACAGTTAAAAGCAAATTACATGTTTAACGAATTTTATTGTTAATATAATCTCTATGTTAATATTAATCAATGCCACCATTTGAGAAATGCTACTGTCTTGCTTTCTTTCCCATTTATATAAGGTAGATGCTTCTTTTTGTTGGCTTCTGTGTCATCCATCATTATTGACCACTAATTGTTTCCTTTGCACCTCTGTGTAAACAGGGTTATCTACTTCACCTCGTTGCCATTGTGACCTTTTGTTGCACTGCACAAAACACTTTTGTTTTAAGAGTGTTTTGTGCAGTTCAACCAAAATGTCACACCGACAATGTTGCTTGATTGCTTGATCTTAGTGGAACTGCACAAGAGGAGATCTTACTTCCTATCCGTTAAGGCGAATTTGGTTCAGATCTTCTTCTTGTGAGTTGCTTGAATTCCGCATCATGAGAGGTCAGTACTAGCCTTCTTTCACATGATTCTGCAGTGTGCTTTCATATGTTGTGCTACTTGTACCATAATGTTGCTTGATTTTAGTGAACTGCACAAATGGAGACAAGACTTCCAATCTGTATGTGCACCATAATATCCCATTGAGGTAAGATAAGGATATTTCACAACTGCTGGCCTGTATTTTGCAACTTTCATCACAAAATTAAGTTTAGTACTATACTTGTGCTCCCTAATTGACATGCCAAATCTTACATTGAGGGCGAAGCATGTCTGTTATTGAACCAAGTGATGAAGGGGAAGAACAAGCGGAAGAAAAACAAAAATCAACTCCTGGTGCTGTGTTGAAGCACTGGAACTGTGATGACACAAGTAATGATATAGTTTTTCATCTTAATTTATTGCTATGGCTGGAACGAGCAATTGTTTTGCCACTGATTTGACATACGTAATTATCTCTACTTGTGCAAACAGGGATCTTCTTTGAAGATACCATATATTTGAGTGGAACTGCATAAGAAGATGCTGGAAACATTAAACTAAACGAGGAGTATATAGTAAGCACGGCCACCCCCGTAGATAGCAACAGGTGGTTCCGGAGAAGTGCTTCATCTGTATGCTCTACACAATCAGTCTCCTGACAAAGGTTGGTACTTGCCCACTGATTTCATCCATATGATTGAGCTTTGTCATCTCTATTGGTGTTGTGCTACTGTTTAGATACTGTCATGAAAAAGTGGTATTGTCCTTGAGAAGTGCTTCATCTATGTTGTTTTAAATATTTCCTTTCCTTTTTTCGAGCAAACAGGGATGCTAGCATTTAGTAGTCCTCGTGTCTTTGCACAACAGGATCATGCCAGGATGCAGAAGCCCTGTCTATCTTCTCATCAGATGGAGTAGTTGAAGGATGGTTACATTACTCCCCACAAGACCAAACTAACTTCAGCTCAGAAGGACTGACAAATCTCCATTTTTTGCTGTGATGCGCGAGTACAATGTTGTTCTAGGATTCTTTCTGGTGATTTCCATTTTTCGAAAAGTGTGCTCTACATGGACCATGTATGTGCCTGTTGAAATTTTCAATTCATAGTACAGTTTGCTTTATACTAATCACTTTTTTGTATTTGTGCAATCAGGGGTGCTCAGCTTGATTTCAATGGGAACTGCACAAAATGTTCATGAATACATGGAATCATTCATTTCCACCAGAAGAAAGGAGGTGCCCATAAGTTCAAGGTGTTGCAACATATAAGGGCGAAATCATACAAGCTACGCGCGAATTTGGTTGATTTTAGTGGAACCGCACAAAAAGAACAGTTGGTTTATTTAGCACGAGGTGCCATGTCAATGTCCGAACTGATGGCAAACCCTGCCCATTCCACAATCATAGGCATTTGATATTTTGGAATGGGACAGCCTTGTTAAATTTTGCTCATTGATTTTAGCAAGATATGCGTTTGATATTTTTGAATGGGATGCCCTTTGCTGTCAGCAGCGTCGATCAATTTTTTATTTATTCTTTAGTTGTGAAGTAAATATTGCCTCTGACATGTGAGTCGCTGAGATGCATAATCATCGATTGTTTTGAATGTTCTCTATGAATTGCCAGGCCTGTGTGTTTGATTGCAATATACAGAAATGCTAAAAAGCTGCTTAAAATCCTTGTACTCCTTCTGTTCCTTTTTACTTCGCACATTGTGAAACTGCATACTTTTTGTATCAGATTGGTCAAAGTAGAGATACTTTGACTGCATACAAAACTTGTATGCATTCTAGAAAGGTCCGGAGGGAGTACATGTGAAACTACTGCGAACGAGGTGATCACCCTGGGAATAATGCTACTACCTCCGTCCGGGTTTATTGGTCCCCATTGTATTTCGTGCCAAATTTTGACCATAGATTAAACTAAAAAAATGTTCACGCATGTCATCAAACATTATATTTTTGAAAGCTATGCTCAAATACGAATCCAATGAGATAATTTTTCTTGACATGCATTGACATTTTGTTAATTAAATCTTTAGTCAAAATTTGGCACAAACTATAAAAGGGACCAGTAAACCAGGACGGAGGTAGTAGTATGTATTGTTTTGCATGTTCATCCAATGCCAGTGATACAGGAATTCGAACTAATCAAAATAAATTCATTCATACACGGTCGGATTTCATATAAACATGCCAGATTTCATTACATTTCATACATTCTTCAACTAAAAATGGATGCGCTGGAGGTATAATTAATTACCCGAAGCTACCCATCTGTGTCCTGCTGAGCCGAACAGAAGCTTCAGTGACTAAACTGCAGGTGCAGTTGCGTAACTGACATGTGGCCTGTTGGGCCCACGTGTCAGTCGGCCAACTGCACCAGCAGTTAAATAGAAGCAGCGTTCTTCTCTAGCACAGCTCTCCGACTCCATGTCACCGCCAAGAAGCTAACCGGAGGGTAGCAGCGGTGGCCTTACGTGGACCCGAGCGGCGGCGACCTACCGTGTTCTACTCTTCCTCGTTTTCTGTGTGGCGCGGCCTCGTTGGCAGCGGGGCGGGGCCTCAGCGGAGCCGGTAATGTCCTCTGTCTCGTTGCCGGCGGCGGCGCATCAGCAGAGCGGTGGAAATCCTCCCCCATGTTGCCGGCAGGGTGGGGCCTCGACTGAGCCGGCGATGTCCTCTGCCTCGTTGTTGGCGGGGCGGGGCCTCGGCGGAGCCGGCGGTGTCCTCTACCTTGTTCTTGGTGCCGCGGGGCCTCGGCGGAGCCGGCGGTGTCCTCTTCCTTGTTGTTGGTGCCGCAGGGCCTTGACGGAGCAGGGCCTCGTCGACGCCAGCGGAGCAGGGACTCGTCGGAGCCGGCATTGTCCTCTGCCTCGTCCTCGGTCTCGCCAAACAGCGCCTCGCCCGCTTCATCGCCCTCTTTGCTAGCCTCTCTGTAGGCAGCCACAGCCTCCGCCACCCGCATGCGGTACCGCCAGCGCTCGAGACGGCTCTTGCGGGTGGAGCGGTACGAGTTGAGCAGCGCCTCCTACTCCGCCTGCTCCGCGGCGATCTGCTCCTCCGCCTGCAAGTGCTCCTGGAGGAGATGGTGGTTGTAGGCGGCGTCGGCCTGCGCCTCCCGGAACTGCTCCTCACGCATCTGCCTCACCCTGTCCGTATATTGGGCACGGGCCTCGCCAATGGTCATGGTGCAATGCACCGGCGAGGATGGCGTGGAGGAGGGGGTTGGCGCCGGATCATCGACTCCCATGTTCTTCATTGGGACGTCGCCGTCCTCCAGCTGCCTGCCGGCCAGCCGATCGGCAGCAATGGCTTCCATCTCCTTGTGGTCCGTCGTCCGCCCGTCCCGAAGAGCGCTAGAGCGCGAGGAAGCCATGGTGGGCAGTAGTGGTGTGACAGGAGAAAGGGAACGAATGCGGATGACTGCGGCTATGGCCGGCGCAGCAATTTATATAGCAATGGTGGGCGGACGGAGGGACGGACATGTGGCGCCGGAGTAGCCGCCTTGGCAACCGCGTATCATTAATGTGTGCGGCAGATGGACGGACGGACGGCACTTGTGTCGTTTGAAGGCGGAGCAATCTCCTGCACCGGGAAGCGGGGCGGCCGGCGCTGACTATTTCAGGCGGAAAGCGCGCGCGGGCGAGGAGATGACTTTACTTGGAGAGGATGACAATGAGGACCCACCAGGTCCATAGCCTCACGTACGCAAGTGCCTCCTTATTATATATATATATATATATAGAATTTATTTTTGCTTCCTCCTGGTTTCCTGACATCACGGTCCCACACTATTGTCAACCTATGTACTCCCTCCTTTCCGGTTTATAGGGCTTATCCCAAAATTTTAGTTTTTCCATTTTATAAGGCTCAATTTGGTTGTTTTTCATCACATGTTCAGATTCCAAGGTGCATTAAATCATTGCATGCAAGTATTAAGAGAAAATTGACCAATGCATGTACTTTATGCATGCATGAATTGCAATTATGCATTGATAAACATAATTTTTTGAGGATAACAAGTGCATTAATTAGGTGCTTTTGCAAAACTATAAAAAGTATTCCACCACTCGCCATCTACCTTGATTGGTGAGATTTTTGAATTGAGCATTATAAACCTGAAAGGAGGGAGTAGTCAATAAACGAGAGAATTGCACAAGAAGCGGCCGATAGCTGGGACCAAGCAGCTCGAGCAGTATTTGTGTTTTTGAAGTGTCAACACTGCAGAGTTTTTTGATGTTTAGCCCATATATTACTTTTTCTCCTCTGAACAGCAACAAAATCATCGCTGCGGGTATTAACTGGGCGGACTGTGGCCCGTCTAGCCCAGGCCAGATATCCAGCCGAGATATTAATTTTTTTCAAGCTGAAAATGGCTAGCCCAGCCATACTTTTTTTAGGAATACCCAGAAAAGGTCAAGTAGTTATTCTCCGCCCCGCTGGGCTGCAAATCTTTCCTAGGAGGGATGGATTAGGCTTAACAAGAAAATGGGCTTTGAGAAATAATAAATGGGATGTAATTATAAAAACTGGGTAGTAACTATAAAAAATGCACCAAACAGTGATTACTTTATAAAATATTATTTTTGGATATTGAAAATTTTAATTTCATTAATTGTTGCGAGCACAATGTTTTGTTGGATTTTTACGTAATATAACTTTATATTGAAATTGTATTTAATCTGACTAGAAATTTCGGGATAAAAATATTCGGATCCCATCAAAATGTGGGAAATTTTATTGAATTCTGTTTTGAACAGTTGGTTGAAATGGGTTGTACTTTTAACAAACTGTAAATGGGTTGTAGTAAATTCCATTAGAATTCAAAAATGGGCTACACATTCTTACAAATCTCAAATGGGCTATAAGTTCTCTGCCACACACTTCTGGCCTTACTAAGTTAACGCGTCCCCTAAAAAACAGAGTTGACGCATATGCAAGGCTTTGTCAACTTATAGTCAACACACGGTTCTAGCAGCAGTGGCCGTTGGATGTCCATCTAACGGATGTCGTGCTTCTTCTTCAATCTTGGATATTCTAGCTTCACCCGCCCAAAAAATGATTCCTCCCCCTGACATCTGTGGTGCACCGTTTCGGAAGCTGGCCTGTGGGCCTACTAAGTTGATGTACCAAGGGCTTTGTCAACTTAGTCAATATAAACGATTCTAGCTGCAGTGACTGTACGATGTCCATCCAACGGCTGTCGTGCTTCTTCAACCTCTGGTCTTCTTGCTCCAGCCGCCCAAAGTAGCGCTGGTCGTGCCGCCTGCTCCTACCTCCCGTGGCCGGCTGTGCTGTTGCGGAGGCTTCACCGCCCCCTACTACTCCCACCGCTGGCCAAGCCATCCCTCCACTCACCCACACCCCCTGTTATTCTGCGGCGACGGCAGCGTAGCCGAACTAGTGAACCCTCATACTCCTCTCCGCGTGTGCATCCACTGTCGCGTCTTCCCCGACTTCGCGTCGTCCCCTTCCTAGGGCTTGCCGTCGTCCACCGCCGTGGTGCTCTCGGCGCGGCGTGGTCAACGTGGTCAAGGAACGACTTCCATCGAACGTGGACTGTACGTGGAGAGGCTGATAGCTAGGTCCCTGGCAGCCGCAAGGAAGTGCCTCCTTATTACGCGCTAAATAATTATTCCTCCACCTAACAGCGGGGACCCACCAGATGGGCCACCGTATTTCGCGAAAAAAATGATTCGCGCCCTGACTGCTAGGACCCACGAGCTACATCTTCGCACTCAAGGAAGTGCGTCCGAAAAAAAAAACGATTCAACCCTGACTGCTGGGACCCACCAACTACATCTTCGCATGCAAGGAAGTGCGTCCGGAAAAAAACGATTCGCCCCCCGACTGCTGGGACCCACCAGCTACACCTTCGCACGCAAGGAAGTGCATCTGGGGAAAAAAGATTCGCCCCCTGACTACTGGGACCCAGCAGCTACACCTTCGCATGCAAGGAAGTGCGTCCGGGCAAAAAAACCAAAACGATTCGCCCCCCTGACTGCTGGGACCCACCAGCTACATCTTCGCAGGCAAGGAAGTGCCTGACAGTCGGGACCCACCTAGTCGAAGTGTATGTAGTGTTGTCATCCTGGTCGCGAACGTCTACGTACATACTGGTCAATGTAGAGGCGCGCACATGTCGTAGTAGAGGCGCGCACGTGTCGTAGTAGAGGCACACACGTAGCATGTACACGTACGTACAGCAGCCAGGGTGCAAGAAAGAAAATACGGCCACGTATGTGTACATACGGGCAGGGTCTCGAACGCCTACTCGCACCTAATTACGGCGAGGGCTCATGTTCATGGGGAGGCAACGGAATGCGTCATGTTCATGGGGAGGCAATGGAATGTGTCGCGTTCATCGGGAGGCAACAGAACGTGTGGGAGCCAACCGGCTGGGTCGGAACGGAATGCGTGGTTGTGTTCATCAGGAGGGCTTTGACGGAACAGGCGATGGAAACGAGGCCTGGCATACCGCAGAACGGAGGAAACGTACCTCCTACGTTCGGAACAGGGTCCTGTTGATCGGGAGGGGTGTGGCGTACCGCAAAACAGAGGAAACGGACCTCCTACGGTCGAAACGGGGTCCTGTTGATCGGGAGGGGTGTGGCGTACTGCAAAACGGACGAAACGGACCTCCTACGGTCAAAATGGGGGTCCTTTTAATCGGGAGGGGTGTGGCTTACCGCAAAATGGGACTCCACGGGATACTGTTCATCTCCACCATCGACCTCCTCCAGCCTCCATGGGCTACCGTCGACCTCCTCCAGCCTCCACGGGCTCCTGTTCATCCAGCCTCCACCGCACGCTACTCCACCGACTACTGTTCAACCACCCCTCCACCGTCTACTGTTCATCCAACCCTCCACACCACGTCAACCACCCCTCCACGGGCACCCCTCCACCGTCTACTGTCCATCCAGCCCTCCACACCACAGGGTCCTGTTCATCCAGAGGCAATGCCACCGCTCACTGTTCATCCACCCCCCCCCCCCCCCCCCCCCGCAATGCTCACTGTTCATCCAATCGATTGGCTTTAGTTAGCAGCAGTAGCGAAGGAATCGCTCGATCGGGTTCAGTTAACAGCCATCGATCGATCGCTCGGGTTCAGTAACGCGTAGCCTGCAGTGCAATCGCTTGGGTTTAGTTAGAGCCCAACACCTCGCTCGGGTTCAGTTAGAGCCAACGCCTCGCACGCACACGCGTACGTGTACGAGAGAAACGTGCATCGCTTGGCCCCCGACCTCCCACCGTAACCGGCAACTCCCAGAAATTCCCCCCCTCGCTTCTACCATGGTTTTTTCCGTCATGGACGGCCCAAAGAATGTCATGCAGCTGCGTCTCTGTCCTGCCCAGGATGAAAAGCCCATTTTCTATCATGATTTTTTGTCATAGAAGTAGGAGCCCACCACATCTAAGATGAGCCCGGGTTTTGTCACAATTATTGTCATAGAAGTGTCATATGTATGACAGAAAAAAATCCGTTCGGCCCAAAATCTCACGGATGTGTCTTTTTTTTGTAGTGTATGTTGCCCCGTGGTAGATTTGGTCGACCGTAGTACCGCTTTGTTTTCACGGTTGTGCTCAGATTCAGTTGAGTATTCGGATCTAACGCCGTGCGGTACTACCGCATCTCACGTGTGGTACTACTGCTCGTGCGGTACTACCGCATCTCAGGAGCGGTACTACCGCGTGGGGCGCGGCAGTAACTCTGCTACCTCTTGAGCTTGTGTTGGTTTTCCTTGAAGAGGAAAGGGTGATGCAGCAATAGTAGCGTAAGTATTTCCCTCAGTTCTGAGAACCAAGGTACCAATCCACTAGGAGGCTCCTCAAATGTCCCACGCACCGACACAAACAAACAAAGAACTCGCAACCAACACAATAAAGGGGTTGTCAATCCCTTCACGGCCACTTGCGAAAGTGAGACCTGATAGAGATAGTATGATAGAATAGATATATTTTTGGTATTTTATAATATAGATTGGAAAAGTAAAGATGCAAATAAAAGTAAATTGAAAGCTTATATAATAAAAGATAGACCTGGGGGCCATAGGTTTCACTAGTGTCTTCTCTCAAGATAGCATAAGAATTACGGTGGGTGAACAAATTACTGTCGAGCAATTGATAGAAAAGTGAATAATTATGAGATTATCTAGGCATGATCATGTATATAGGCATCACGTCCGTGACAAGTAGACCGACTCCTGCCTTCATCTACTACTATTACTCCACACATCGACCACTATCCAGCATGCATCAAGAGTATTAAGTTCATAAGAACAGAGTAACGCATTAAGAAAGATGACATGATGTAGAGGGATAAACTCAAGCAATATGATATAAACCCCATCTTTTTATCCTCGATGGCAACAATACAATACGTGCCTTGCAACCCTTTCTGTCACTGGGTAAGGACACCGCAAGATTGTACCCAAAGCTAAGCACTTCTCCCATGGCAAGAAAGAACAATCTAGTAGGCCAAACCAAACTGATTATTCGAAGAGACTTGCAAAGATAACTCAATCATACATAAAAGAATTCAAAGGAGATTCAAATATTTCTCATAGATAAACTTGATCACAAACCCACAATTCATCGGATCTCGACAAACACACCGCAAAAAGAGTTACATCGAATAGATCTCCACAAGAGAGGGGGAGAACATGGTATTGAGATCCAAAAAGAGAGAAGAGGCCATCTAGCTAATAACTATGGACCCGAAGGTCTGTGTCGGGGGTTGGGTGCGACATATGCCAAAGGATGGCTTATCATGGTGGGGGCGAGTAGAATGTCGCCGGTGCCTGGAAACGGGATGAGGCGAAGACATGCACGCCGGCGGATCTTACCTAGCTTCGGGGCTCTCCGTGGAGGTAACTCCCCTACTGCTGCTCTGCGGGGTCTCCGCATGATCACTAAGGCAAAGTGAGTACAAGGTTGCTCCTTGAGCTGTTTCTGGAGGTAGGAGAAGGCAAGGCTAGCTCTCTCCTTCCTATATGGTCTGTCTAGTGCTAATGGATTCGAACCCTTTGCATGGGTGCCCTGGGGGGTTTATATTGGCCTACCTCCCAGGGGTACAATGGTAAAACCGGCTGGGTGCGGGTCCCAGCCGTCTGTCTCTCAGGCCGTCGTCTTCTCCGCCGACTCCTAGGGCCCGCCGACTGGTGGGTCCCGCCGACTGGCCTGGTACGAGGGCGTCAGCCCTTGTCCGCCGCAGGCGGGTCTTGCCGGCTGCAGATTACTGTAGCCGTGCTTCTAATGACGCTGTCTTGGTCATGGGGTCATGGCAACAGTGCCGCCGCCTGACGGGCGATCACTGTTGCCATTCCCCTGTCGTGCCTGGTTAATGGCGTGTGGGGCCCATGGGAGGGGCCGGCCGACTTCTAGGGGCCGACTCCCAACGGGTCCGACTCTTGGCGCTCTCGCCGTCTTCAGTACTCCCGCTGACTGGTAGGCCCTTCCGTCTCCGGGACGTACAGACAGACCGTCGTGGGCACAGGGCTCCGCCCCCAGGAGCTGATGTCAGGGCCGGCATGGCAACAGCGTCGCTCCGGACAGAGATGTCCGTAGGTACAGCGCACTGTGGCCATGCCTGCCCTTAAATAACAGGGTGGTTGGAGTTCCAGGCCGACTCCCCATAGTCGGCCTCTTTGGAGTCGCCTCTGGGACTCGGCTTATCTTGGAGTCGCCTCTTGGACTCAGCTTATCTTGGAGCCGCCTCTTGGACTCGGCTTATCTTGGAGTCGCCTTCTGGACTCGCTGGGGCGCAGCCTGCATCGACGTCTTGAAAGGTTCTGGGACTCGGGTTAGCCTACCCGTGGCCCATTACTCCGACAGTAGTCCCCGAAGCTGGTGAGGCTCCCAGGGCGACACATCGTGGGGCCTCAACAGTTAGATTCTTCTGGTGGGGGGAATTCAGGCCTCGCTGGCCGTCTTTCTTCAAGCCGACCGGCTGGAATCGGTTTCACAGAGGGCCGTCTTGCTTCAAGCCGATTAGCTGGAGTCAGATTTACTGAGGGCCGTCTTGCCCCCTAAGGAGTTTTGAACATCGCGGCGGGAACTAGGCGGCATGCCTGATACGCTTCCCCGCGGCCGCCCCCCGCGGACCCGTCGCGAGGCGCCACACGGCAGGGGCAGTCTGCTCACCCACTCGCGCGACGGGACAGGCCGTCGGGCGGGGCCTGCCACTATTGCGCCTCGGCCCGCGAACGGATCCATTGCGGCCGCACGGACGGTTGGGTTTCCCACGTTGTTACTGCGCGCAGTAACTTCGTGGGGTAAATCCTGGGGAGCGTGGGGTCCCGTGCGCAGTTAATCCCACGCCCGCCCCATCGGCTTCTCAACCTACATGCCTATAAGTAGGTGGGGGAGCGGGACGGCGAAACACGCGTGCCCATTCTTCCCTACTCCCCTGCCTCCTCTTGCCTCTTCTTCTTCTTGCCATCACCGCTCCAAGCCGCGCTGCGCTCGCTGTGATGAGTTCTTCCTCCGCCGCTGCGGCTCCTGCCGTGCACTCCGGCGTGTGGGACGGCTCTGTGGTGGACGACGACACCATCGAGCACCTCCGCAAGACGCGCCGGCTCCCCGGCGCGAACCTGGTGCGAGCCCGCGCTGCGCCGGCGGGGGAAATAAGGCCGGCGCCAGAGGAGGGCGAGCGGGTCATATTCCGCTCGCACCTCATGCGCGGCCTGGGGCTGCCGGCGAGCGGCTTCTTCCGCTCCTTCTTGGAATTCAACGGGCTCCAGCCGCACCACCTCACTCCAAACACGGTGGTGCTGCTGGCCGCCTTCGCCACCCTGTGCGAGGGTTTTCTTGGCTTTCTCACCACCATCGAGCTGTGGGGAGAGTTCTTCCAATCCAAACTCGGCACGCACATCGCCGGCATACCGGCTCAGTGCGGCGCCTTCGTCGCGATGCGAAGGTCGACTGCCGACAATCCATTTTCCTCCATCGCGCTGATCAAGTCGGTGAAGATGTGGCAGCGGTCGTACTTCTACGTGAAGAACGTCGCCCCGGAAGGCGACTGGGTCAACCTGCCATCCTACGAAGCCGGCGCGCCGGCTGGGAGGCTTCCCAACTGGTCCCATCGGGTCAAGACACTGACTCCCGCAGGCGCCGCCGCCGTCGCGCGACTCCGAGTGCTGACGCAGTCGGAAGGCTTAGTTGGGGCCGACTTGCTGGCCACCTTCATGGCGCGCCGAGTCCTCCCACTCCAAGGACGACCTCATCTGATCCGTCAGATGAGCGACCACTGGGACCCGAGCCGGATGTGCACCAGGGACATGCCCCACGCGGAGGTGGCGAACATGGTGAACCACATCGCAAACTGCGAGCTCGCGGCGGACTGGCAGTTCGGCAAAGAGCCGTACTCGCGCGCCAACCCCCCGCCAGTGGTAAGTTGTATATTTTGCTCTTCTGTTTTTCTTCTACAGCCGAATCTGACTTCTGATTCTCTTGGTTTCTTCGAGTCAGAACCCCCTCATCCAGCCTGCAACCGGCGCCACGGGACTGCCCCGCGAGTTTGCTCCTGATCGAGCGGAGAGCGACGCCGACGACCCCGACTTGGGCGCGGCGGCGATGGAGGCCGACGCCGAAGGCGGAGGAGGAGGAGAGAAAGGCGGCTTCAGGCCCTCGGCCACCTTCGCCGACTGGCCAGAAGATGACGCCGAAGGGGAAGTCGTGTCGCGCCGCCAATCGAAAGCCGGCCATCCAGGCGCGAGTTCCTCCGCCGGCTTGGCCGGTCAAGTCGGCGCGAAGAAGCGCCGGGCCAAACTGAGTTCGCTCGGCGTCCGGCCGGAGAAGTTCAAGGGAGCGGCCACCACGGCCAAGCGGGAGGAGGCGGTCGCGAAGGCCAACCGCTTCCGCAAGGAAGTGAAGAAGCCGCCGCTAGTCTCTGCGTAAGCCGTCTTGTTTTCTTTGACGAATCTTTTCCGAGTCTTTTTAATTCCTTCTTTGCTTCAGGGCCCCTCTTTCTCTTGAGAGGGTCGCCGTCCCCTCTGTCATGGGGTCGGCCGAGACGTCCGCCAAGACTCGGCGGATTGACCCCGCCGCCGATCTCCAGGAGGCGACGGCGCGAAACGCGCGGGAGAAGCGATACGAGGAGGAGGCCGACCGTCTGGAGAAGGCGGAGGCCGAGAAAGCGGCGGCCTCCACCCAGAAGAAACTGGAGGAAGCTGAAGCCGCCGCCGCAGCAAGACAGCGGGCTGAGGAGACCGCACACCGCCAATCGGCATTGCTTGTCATCCCGCTGAACTACGCGTCGCCGCCCCTAGAGTTCACGGGGCAGACTAGAGAAGTCGGCGGGGAGCACCCCATCGTGGAGAAGGACGGTGGCGAGGCCTCCGCGTCGGGCATGGCCACGCCACCACCACCGCCTCCACCGCCATCTGGTAGCACGCATGGCAAGTAGCCAGCAGGCCCGCCAGTGCCGCCGACTGAAGACGAGGCGGCGGCGAGGCTGCTCCTTCAAGTCGCCTCACCAGCGCGCCGCCGCCTCGAGAAGGCCGTTTCAGCGCCACGCCCCTTGGAAGCCGGCGCCGCCAGCTCGGCCATCCTAGATGCCGAGGCGACAAGCGCCGCGCCCACTTGGTGGGTGCGAGGAGGCGGCGACGGTCCGCTCAACCAGGCGCTCCTGGACGTCCAAGCGAAGCTGCGAGCTGAGGGCGACACCATCCAGGGCTGCACCAAGGCGCATCTGGCGTCGCGCGCAGCTATTCGGGTATACTTTCCTTCTTTGACTTTGTTTTTTCTCATTCTTCTCTGTGGGGGCGCGCCAACGCACCCACTGGGTGTAGTCCCCGAGTTTCGGGCCAGCTGCTGAGCAGGCGGCCCGGAACTCCATCTGGCGAGTCCGAATATTCACCTTTGTCTGATTGTTTATCACAGGAGTATCACAACCTCCGTGTCACTGCCTTCAACCGCAACGTCGAGCAGCTGGGGAAGCGGACTACCGACTTGTCGGAGAGTTGGAGTAAGTCCTTCTTTTTCGCGGGGGCGCGCTGGCGCACCCGCGGGCTGTAGTCCCCGAGATTCGGGCGGACTGCTGAGCAGTCGGGCCGGATCTTCCCGGCGACCTTCTTTGCTGATGACTTGATGTCATTTTCCTTTATTCTTCAGAGGCGAATGCCACTCTTCAGGAATAGTTGGGCGAAGTCAGCACTGCCCTACGCGCCAAGGAGGAGGAGTGCGGCAAGCTCGCCACAGAGTGCGACCTGCTGGCCGCGCAGCTGGCGGAGCAGAAGGAGGTGCTTAAGGCGGCACAGGACGAGGCAGAGAAGAGAGAGACCGCTCTCCTGGACGAGTTCGAAGGCGGGCGCTCCTCCTGGACTGACAGGAGGTGATGCTGACCTCCGGCTTCCACGAGATCGAAGACATTGTCAACGGTGAGTTTCTTTGCTTTCTTTCTTCGAGCCGCCGACTGTCAGTCAGGCCGACTCCTGACTCTTTCTTTTGCTTCTTTTGTTTTGGCAGACTTCTTCCCTGGCCACTCGCAGGCGGTCACCCGAGCCATCGAGGCTGATCGCGAGGCGCGGAGGGCAAATGCCGAGGAGATCTCCGCCAACGCCGCCCTGAACGTCGACCAGCAGCTCCTGAGCGTCGAGACTCGTCTGCGGCCGGCCCATTAGCTGCTGCACTGGCTTCAACGCGCCGGTGCTTAGGCAATGGCCGCCCTGTGGCCGGGCATGCCGGTTCTGCGCACTCGCAGTCGGACTGCCAATTGGCTGGAGGTCGCAGCTAGCCATCTTGAGGCTTGAAAGGGTTCCTCGGCCCGGGCTGGAGCGTGCCGGGCCTTGGAATTCGTCAAGGCATGGTATCCAGGGCTGGACCTGGACCGACTGGCCGTGTTCCTATCAGAGGCCCAGGCAGAGCTGGTGGCTGTGGAAGGCGCCCTCGTCGAGCGTGCGGCGGCGATTGCCGACTACACCGACACCAGCGTCTTCGTTCCTGAGCGGGCCGCGAACGGCGAAGAGGTGCCGCCGGAGTGGTTCGGGATGAACCCTGACTACGACGAGGACTCGGCGGAGGTGATCAACTCCAGCGCCGAGGAGGAAGACGAGGCGGGGGATGGAGGCGAGACGGAGGTGCCAGAAGATGGAGCGGGCGACCAGCCTCAGCTCGACCGCGCCTCCAGCAACGAGCCACGTCCGACCGGGCCGGCTGTCGCCGGAGACGATCAAGCCGAGACTACCCAGCCGGCTGCCCCGGCACCTGACACCGCCGTCTCCTCCGACCCTCCGAACCCGTCTGCCGCTTCTTAGGCTGCCATCTTGTCTTTATTTTATCTGCTTTCATAGTCTTTGAAGAACTTGTTAATTTGCACAATTCCACCCACGGGGTGTATTTTTGAACTTGGCCAGAGGCCTATGTTATGTAAATATCTATCCGACTTCTATCTTTCCTTGCTCATTGCTCTTTTGGCTTTTTCCTTTGCCGCCTTTCCACAGTCGCCGCTTTGCCAGACGGACAACCGCTCTTCGGACTACCGCTGGGTCAAATGCTCGGCTACCTTAGGAAGGCAAGTACTTGGCCTTTTTTAGAGTCTTTTAACAAGTTGGATAGAAAGCGGCAAGCCGACTATTCGAGAGCCGGCTCTGCAAAGAGGGGCTGGAAGCCGGCTTGGGCCATGCTTATCCTTTGAGTCCTTAGCCATTTTTTCGTGTGGGTGCTCATTCTTGCTTACTCTCTGCCTACCAACAGTCGCTCTGCGAGCTGCGGCTTCTGACAGGAGATGGCTTAAGCGCCGCACACTACTTGTCTGACTACAGGAAGCATTTCATAGCGCAAGACGGCGAGTCCTCGGGCCGACTTAGTCAAACCCGGTGCCAAGCGGCATAACAAAGAGTTGCATACTCGAAGGCACAATTCTTATCATACAGATAACAAAAAGGGCAGTCCCCGAGCTCGTCTCGGGGGGCCCAAAGTCTCGGTACTTTAATACAAAGGATAGCGTGGTACATACTAAATCAACTGTAAAATCTTCGGAGAAGATTTGCGTTCCATGGCCGTTCCAACTCTTTGCCGGAGTCGTCCCTCTTGCGTGCTCGGGGCTTCTGGGCGTCGACTAGGTAGTAGGAGTCGTTTCCCAGCTCTTTGCTGATTATGAAGGGGCCTTCCCAAGGCGCCGACAACTTGTGCTGGCCGGCTGTTCGCTGGATCAGTCGGAGCACAAGGTCGCCCTCTTGGAAAGATCTCGGCCTGACCTTCCTGTTGTAGTATTGGCGCAGACTCTGCTGGTAGATGCTGGACCGGCTGAGTGCCAACAGCCGGCCCTCTTCCAGCAGATCGACGCCGTCTTGACGTGCTTCTTCTGCTTCCTCTTCGGTGTACATGGTGACTCGCGGAGAGTCGAATTCTATGTCCGTCGGGATGACGGCTTCGGCACCGTAGACGAGGAAGAAAGGCGTGAAGCCGGTTGACTTGTTTGGAGTCGTGCGTAGACTCCAGAGGACGGCTGGCAGCTCCTCAAGCCAACAGCCGGCCGAACGCTCGAGACGAGGCTTGATGCCAGATAGGATGAGGCCGTTTGCTCGCTCCACTTGGCCGTTTGACTGCGGATGGGCAACGGACGCTAAGTCCAGTCGGATGCCCTGCGTCGCGCAGAAACGGGCCAAGGCGCCTTTGGCAAAATTTGTGCCATTGTCGGTGTTGGTGCTGTGCGGTATGCCGTACCGCACCGTGATGTCAGCGATGAAAGTCACTGTAGTCAGACCGTTCAACTTCTTGATGGGCTTTGCTTCTATCCACTTGGTGAACTTGTCCACTATGACGAGTAAGTGAGTTAGGCCGCCTCGGGCCGTCTTGAATGGTCCCACCATGTCCAGGCCCCAAACTGCAAAGGGCCAGGCGATGGGGATTGTCTTCAGTGCAGAAGCCGGCTGAAGCGGCTTGGAGCGGAACTTCTGGCACCCCTTACATTTTTGGACTAATTCCTTGGCCTCTTCCAGGGCAGTTGGCCAGAAGAAACCGTGTCGAAAGGCTTTGGCAACGAGTGCTCTTGAGGCCGCATGGTGGCCGCACTCGCCTTGATGGATGTCTCTGAGAATTTCTTGGCCTTGCTCTGACTCCACGCAACGGTGGTAGACACCAGTGACGCTGCGCCTGACTAGCTCTTTGTTGATTATGGTGTAGGCTGCCGCTCGGCGTTGCACTTGCCGAGCCAAGATTTCATGAGTTGGCAGCTCTTTGTTCACTAGAAACTTGAGGATGGGCTACGCCCATGAGGGTGCTACTATTTCTTCAACCGCCACCACTGCGACTTGGACAAGGGCGGCTGGGCTAGGAGGCGGCGGGCTGGAGTCTACGGCCGCTTGCTGGATTGACGAAGTCCCCGGGCCGACTGGCACAGTCCCTGAGCCGAGTTCTGAAGTCTTTGGGCCGGTTGCCGCAGTCCCTGGGCCGGGTTCCGAAGTCCCCGGGCCGGCTTCGTCTATGATTTTCTCGGGGCCGTCTGCTGGGGCTCTTGAGCCGGGTCCGACTTCTTCGGGGGGAGCCAGCACAAAGATGGAGTCTGATTCTGGTGAAGGCTTGATAGACGGTTTAAGGAGGCGCTGAAGAGCGACGCCGGATGGTATCGCTTGGTGGGTGCAGCCGACTCGTGCCAAGGCGTCTGCTTGGTCGTTGTCATTTCTTGGCGCGTGAAGGAACTCGCACCCCTCGAAGTATCCGCTGAGTTACTGCACTAGGAAGCGGTAGCTCGCCATGTTTGCATCTTTGGCGTCCCAGTCGCCGGATGACTACTGGACCACCAAATCAGAGTCGCCATAGCACAGGATCTAGCGAATGCCGAGTTCTTTGGCAAGCCGGAGCCCATGAATGAGCACCTCGTATTCAGCGACGTTGTTGGAGGCGGTGAAGTGGATCTGCAATGCATACTTGAGTTTGTCGCCTTTAGGGGAGGTGAGGACGATGCCGGCGCCCAAGCTGGTGCGCATTTTGGAGCCGACGAAATGCATCCGCCAATGGGTGGAGTCGGGCGCTGGCGGTAGGTACTGGGTCTCGGCCCAGTCGATGAGGAAGTCGGCCAGTGCTTGCGACTTGATGGCGGTGCGGGGCTGGTAGTAGATGGTGTAGGGAGCCAACTCTATGGCCCATTTGGCTACTCGGCCAGAAGCATCTCGGCTCCCGATGATCTCGGCCAGCGGGGCTGTGCAAACCACCGTAATTGGATGCTCTTGAAAGTAAGGCTTCAGCTTCTTGGCGGCAAAATGCACACCGTAGCACATCTTCTGGTAGTGGGGGTAGTTCTGCTTGGAGGTCGATAGTACCTCGCTCAGGTAATATACCGGTCTCTGGACAGGGAGCGCATTGCCTTCCTCTTTGCGTTCGACTACAATGACTGTGCTGACTACTCGACTGGTGGCGGCGATGTATAGGAGCATGGGCTCTTTAGGAGTCGGAGCCTCCATCACAGGGGGAGTAGTCAACATCTTCTTCAGCTAGATAAATGCTTCATCCGCCTTGTGGTTCCACTCAAAAAAGGTGGTCTTCTTCATCAGTTGGTACAAAGGGAGAGCTTTCTCGCCCAGCCGACTGATGAATCGGCTGATGGACGCCAAACAGCCGGTGAACTTCTGCACATCTAACAGTCGGCTGGGTACCTCCATCCTCTCAGAGATCAGGCAGCCAAGGAGTTGGCCGGCTGGAACTCTGAAGACGCACTTCTCAGGGTTGAGCTTGATCTGGAATCAGCGCAGGTTCTCGAAGGTTTCTTTGAGGTCTTCCATCAGTGTCCCTCGCTTTTCCGTCTTCACCACTACATCATCTACATAGACATGGGCGTTTTTGCCGAGTTGCTTGAGGAGGCACTTCTGCATGCAACGCTGAAAGGTGGCGCCGGCATTCCTTAAGCCGAACGTCATGGTAGGTAGTAGAAGGCCCCGAACGGCGTGATGAAGGCGGTCTTCAGTCTGTCTGCCGGGCTCAGTTTGATCTGGTGATACCCTGAGTATGCATCTAAGAAGCTCAAGAGCTTGCATCCGGCTGTGGAGTCTATCACCTGATCAATTCTCGGCAGGGCAAATGGGTCCTTGGGGCACGCTTTGTTGAGGCTTGTGTAGTCAATACACAACCGCCACTACTTGTTCTTCTTCAACACTAGGACCGGGTTTGCCAACCATTCTGGAAAAAATACTTCCATAATGAAGCCGGCGGCTAGGAGCCGGGCTATCTCTTCTCCTACGACTCTTCTCTTCTCTTCTGACAGTCGGCGCAAAGGCTGCCTGACGGGCTTCACATGAGGTCGGACGTGTAACTTGTGCTCGGCGAATTACGTCGGTACAACTGGCATGTCTTTAGGGGACCATTCAAAGATGTCCCGATTCTCACGGAGGAAATCGACGAGCTCGCCTTCCTATTTGCTGTCAAGGTTTGCACCTATGACAGCGTACCTCTCTGGGTGCTCCGGGTCCAAGGGTATCTTCTTGGTCTCTTTGGCCGGCTTGAACGAGCCCTCAGCTTCCGACTCCTTGGGGTCGGGCGACATCTCTGGCTGCTTGCCGGCCATCGCGACAACCCGATCAGGAAGCCGCTTCTCAGCTGCGATCACCAGGGACTCGGCCAGCCGACTGCTCTCAGCTGCACAAGCGGACGACTTCTTGTAGTCGCCGGCTACGGTCAGAATTCCCTTGGAGCTCGGCATCATCATCTTGAGGTAGGCGTAGTGGGGAACTGCCATGAACTTGGCCAAAGCAGGTCGGCCAAGTAACGCATGGTAGGGGCTTTCGAGGTCCACCACTACAAACGAGACTGGCTCTCGGCGGAAATGATCTTTGTCTGCGAAGAGGACGCCTATTAGGATCTTGCCGATTGGTGAGCAGGAAAGGCCGGGTACAATGCCGTGGAACACAGTCCGGCTGCTCTGCAGCTGTCTTTGCTTGATTCCTAGCTTCTCCATGGTGTCCTTGTACAGGATGTTGATGCTACTGCCTCCGTCTATCAGCACTCGCGAGAAGCGAGCGACCTGCCTATCAGTGGCCATGGTGGCACTCAGGACCAGGGCATAGGAGCCCGGATTCAGCATCACCTCTGGGTGATCTGCCCTGCTCCAACTGATAGGCTTCTCGGACCAATGCATAAACTCTGGAGTATCTGATGCTACTGCATTCACCTCTTGCTCCTGCTGCCGCCTGCTGCGTCGATCGTCAGTCACACTGGTGAACACCACATAGGCTCCATGCTCTTCTGGATACTCATCCCGTACTGCGCCGACTGGCCTGGCAGCCAGCTGCTGGAGCGGCGGTGGAGGTGGCGGCCTAGCAGGCGGGGGAGGAAGGAGGCCGTCTCCCTTGGCGATTCTTGTAAGCCAGTGGCACTTTCGGGTGGTATGGTTTGACGGCTTCGCGCTGCTGTGGAACCTGCAGGGACCGTCTAGAGTCTGCTCGTAAGAGAAGGCCGGCAACTAGTTGGACTTGCCGTCTTTCTGTCGCTTGGTCGGAGGCTGCCCCTCCGGCTGTTGATCTTCGACTATTGCAACCTACCAACTGCTGGAAGTCGACTATGGGGCCTTGCGCTTGTTGTCATTCTGTTGTTGTCGCCGACTGGCGTCTCTAGCTAGGGTTCTGGGGGCCTGAGGGGCCACTTTGCCAGCCGCGTTAACTTTAATCTCCTTCTTCATGGAGGAGTCGGCTGTGGCGTACTTGTCTGCTATGATTAGCAGCTCGTCGAGGGTCTCTTGCTCGTTGCAGAGTAGCCTGTGCTTGAGGAGAGTGCCTTCTCGGCACCTGGCGGTGAAGTACTCGATAGCCTGCACCTCGTGCACGCCCTCGGAGGAGTTCCGGAGCTCACCCCAGCGCGTGAGGTAGTCGCGTGTCGACTCGTCGTGGCCTTGCACGCACAAGGAAAGCTGGCGCGGCTTGGGAGGTCGCTTGTACGTGCTCGTGAAGTTGCGGATGAAGGCCTCGGTGAAGTCGACCCAGTTGTTGATGCTGCGGGGCTTCATACTGTTCAACCATGTCCGGGCCATGCCCTGGAGCACGAGTGGAACATACTTCACGGCAACTCGCTTGTTGCCGTTTGCTATGTTGACGGCTGTGGAGTAGTCAACTAGCCAGTCTTCCGGCATCACGGAGCCGGTATACTTGGTTGTGTCTCGGGGGAGCATGAACCCTTTGGGAAATGGCTCATCTCGGATGCGGGGCCCGAAGCAAGGCGGACCCAACTCATCTTCTTCTAGCGCCAGGGATCGGTGGAGTTGGTCGATCCGGTGGCGGGCGTCGTTTTCTCCGACTCCCTCTTGGCGGACAAGGCGGCTGTCGGTGTCAAAACCGGCAGATCTCAGGTAGGGGGTCCCGAACTATGCATCTAGGCGGATGTTAACAGGAGACAAGGGACACGATGTTTTTACCCAGGTTTGGGCCCTGTCGATGGAGGTAAAACCCTACTCCTGCTTGATTGATATTGATGATATGGGTAGTACAAGAGTGGATCTACCACGAGATCAAGGAGGCTAAACCCTAGAAGCTAGCCTATGGTATGATTGTTGTAATGGTTGTTCGTCCTACGGACTAAAACCCTCCGGTTTATATAGACACCGGAGAGGGCTAGGGTTACACAGAGTCGGTTACAATGGTAGGAGATCTACATATCCGTATTGCCAAGCTTGCCTTCCACGCCAAGGAAAGTCCCATCTGGACACGGGACGAAGTCTTCAATCTTGTATCTTCACAGTCTTGGAGTCCGGCTGACGATGATAGTCCGGCTGTCCAGACACCCCCTAGTCACGGACTCCCTCAGTAGCCCCCGAACCAGGCTTCAATGACGATAAGTCCAGCGTGTATATAGACTTCGGCGTTGCAAGGCGGGTTCTCCTCCAGATTCCATGTGCTTGCCGAATAGTGTCCGGCTCCCTTACAAATGTGGCGCTCCTTGGCTTCCATGCCCAATAATGGCCTTCTTCCACGCGTTGCACGAATGCGAAAGGCCAGGGTATCTTTTACGTTTTACCCCCTAGCTGCGCAAATAATCTTCCTATAAGAGAGGCAAGAATCCAGATCCAAACTACACCATCTTCCTTCCGCGAGTACTCATCGGAGCGCTTCTGACCAAGAATCCATTCCATCATGGACCGTCGATGCGGCTCCTCCTCTCGCGCTCCCAGCCCTCTGCCAGGAGATTGGAGGAGATGTTCTGTCCCGCACAATGAGCTGGTGACGCTCCAAGCGGAGGGATATCTTCCTCCGGCCTTCATGGTCCCGGTTCGAGCCGGGCTGACCACCTACAAAGGTGGGAAGCAAGCAGAGGCCACCCCAAGTCCCAATAAAGGGGAGCGGGTATGCTTCGTCCCCTATATGATAAGGGGGCTCGGATTTCTTGTACATCCGTTCCTCCGCGGGCTTCTGGAGTTCTACGGACTCCAGCTCCATCACCTCACGCCCGCCTCTATTCTGCATATCGCGGGTTTCGTAACTCTTTGCGAGCTGTTCCTGGGCATCGAGCCCCACTTCGCGCTGTGGAAGAGGCTATTCTGCCTCGTACCCCATTCTCACGAGGGGTCAATATATCAAGTGGGCGGTGCCGAAATATGGCGCATCGCCGGGACCGGATATCCATCCGGAACCCCCAAGAAGGCGTCCGAAGACTGGCCTTCAGAATGGTTTCATGTAGAAGACACTCCACTGCTGGACCCTGTTCGGATCGGCCTCCCGGAGTTCAGCAATGCTCCTCTGAAGAAACGCCTGAGCTGGCGCCCGCGGAGCCCTCAGCTGGAGGAAGACAAGAGCGTCCATTATTTGATGGGCCGGATAAGGTTACTGGCCCATTCCGGATTGACCATGATTGGAGTCATGGCCACGTGCATTATGAGGGGGGTGCAGCCGCTGCAATACAGGGGCCACCCCATGTGGGATTTCAACAGGGAGAATGATGCCACTCGTCATGGCCGCCAAGGGCCGCGATCGGCCGAAGATCTAGTGAAGATTCTGTCCGGCCTATACAAGGGGGAGAAGGAGGACTTCCTCCAGACAAGCACATTGAATGGGTTCTCCATGAACAACCCTCAGAGCTGGGTAAGCAGATGTTCATTTATCCGACCCACACTTTCAAAGTTAAGTGTCTTACTTTATGGTTTTGACGCAGGATTTGCGCCGGACTGTGGAGAGCATTCATAGTCCGGCCCCACAGCCCGAGGATCCAGAAAGATCCCTTGATCCGTCCTCCGAAGAGGATCCGGACATAAAGGTGGAGCTAATTGATGGGGTGTTTCACCAGCTCAGCATGGATAATGCTCTAGTCGCCATTACGACCGACTACCCCGGCCTATCTCCGGCTCCCCAGGTGATTGTGACCGAAGTCCTGACACCATTATCTCATCCTTGCGCATTTCCGACCATCGTATACAATGGTGTCTCGCAGGAGGTACCTTCAAGGCGGGAAGCCGAACCCGCGGCGGCTGACCCACGAGGGTCAGTCCGGCCCCGCAGGCGGAAGAGGGGTGTGGTACAAATCGAAACGTCACCGCAATGGTATAGCTCGTGACCATCATTTAGGACAAAGTTCCTAGGAGGTGTTTGAATGCTCATGACTTTTGCAGGAGAAAGAGTGCTCGCCGGACTGCGGGCGGAGAGGTTGCCAACCAAGCCTCTGCCAGGCAGGCTCCAACACCTGGTCTGGAGGGGGAGGCGAGCGCAAGGCGCGAGCCGGATACTCCTCCAACGGAGGATGCCGACAGACTGTCCGCCACCAAGTCTGAGGTGGAGAGCGCCATGAACCATAGGCATCGTCGGACAGTTTTTCGTGACGCATGCTTCTCCCCTGAGGGGTTGAATGCCTTTAACGCGGGGGATGCGCACCTCCGTGCTGCTCAAGATGGTTTGACCAGAGCCACGGAGCAGTATGTAAAAGACATACGGGTAAGGGATTTTAATAGTTGTATATGCCAGTAGCCCCCAGGACTTAAAGTAGTTAGAGTAACTGATTTAAGGATCATTTGATATGCATGATCTTACAGAGAAGAATACCCAATTGTCTCAGGAGCTACAAGAGTGCAAGGCCCAACTTGAGGCCGCACTCGTTGCCGCAGGAGGAAACATAGAGACCCCTCCTGGTAACACATTATTTCAAAAAGATAAGCGGTGTGCGGCGTGCGTGTAAGTCTGACAATGATATTGCAGATGTTGCCGGACTGGATCCGGACAAGCAACAACTACTGCGCCAGCTGAAGGCCGGCGAGAGGGTGCTGACGAAGGTGCAGCAGGAAAGGAACAAACACCAGGATGCCCATGCCCAGCTTGGAGAGGAGCTGAAAGGTGCTCGGGCCGAGCTGTCTGGCTCCGTGAAGGAGGATCAGCGGCTTCGTCGCGGCATCTATAGTAAGTGCTTGAGCGAACTCCTTTGGAAAGAAGAGTTCGGCGAGGAAGTCAATTGACAGAAATATGTCTGTAGGTGTGCTCACAGGTCGCCCTGCGGAGGAGATGCCCGTATCAACAGGTGATCAACTTCCCGAGCTGGTGCAACTACTCGAACGAGTTCGGCAGGCGATGAGCAGCGTCGTCCAGGCTTTATGGCCGTCCCTCTCCCTACCTGAGGGCCTTGGAGAGCTTGCGGAAGCTTCAGGGAGCGTGGCAGCTCTTCCGTTTATGGAAGATATCGGCCTGCCGCCAAGGTGCCAGGGAGGCCTGGGCCATGGTGAAGACGCGGTACAAGAAGGCAGATCCCAACCACATGGCCGAGGTCGGACCTGTGGGGCCCGATGGGAAGGAGATCCCTATGAGGTTAGTGTACGGTCAAGTAGAGTTGGCCGCTAAATATTCCCAACGGGACTGTAATTAGATAGCCTGTTAGACGGGATTGAGGAGGAGTACAGTCAGTCGATTTGACAATGTATTGAAAATGACATGTAAAATGCCTTCTAGCCGGATTGTAGATCGTTTGTCTTTGCCGACCTTTTCTCTTCAACCACGGGACCCTACAGTCCAGAGTGTATCCGAATACCCTCTCAGTTAAGAAACAACCGGGGCATGCATGGAGACCAGGCGTAGGGGTCATTAGTGCTTTATCAGACAAGTGCCCAACTAGTTATGTTATATTACATGGTTAGTAAGAAACATCTTCCAGGGAGAATAGTTCCGTTAAGGGTTCCTTTCCCTGGGAGGCATGCCCTAAAGTGCATGTCTGGACTGCGAAAAGAGCAGGAAAACATCTGGGGGAAGATGAATAAATAGGTAAAAAATCATCTTTCAAGTCACCGACCAAATATTCCCTTAAGAACGCTAGCTTTCGGCTTCACCCCGTCTGAGGTACACATCCGGCACACCCGGCAGTAACAATCGCAGAGGTGCTCCCTTTACCTTCTAGCCGAACAATCGGGAACGTAGGGGTAAGCACAGGAGCCAGGCAACCCAGCTTGGCCAAAACTTAAGTCATATCGATGCATATAATGTTGAATGAAAGGTACATGTGGAAGTTTGACACATGTGCTGGGCATGGAGCCCTTAAAATTAAGCTTCTGGTAAAGAAGCCCCAGGTATAATGAGTGCGGATAGCACATCAAGTGTGTGCGAACAATGCGCAAGTAGGACAGAAGGGCTTTTATAAAAAGGGTGAGAGAAAAGAGAGAAACGAAAGACAGCTGAAATGTAAAAATTTGGACGGGGGATGGAGACGAACTCTTAGTCCGACGCTAGGCGTAGAATATTCGGAGGCGGGCTGCGTTCCATGGGTTCGGCTCGAGTCGGTTGTCTGATGCATTTCGCAGGTGGTACACTCCGCTAGTCAGGACTTGATCGATAATGAAGGGGCCCTCCCATTTGGGCTTGAGCTTGTCCTTTTTCTTGTCCAGCAGGTGTAGAACTAGTTCGCCAACATTGTAAGTCTTAGCCCGTACTTCTCTGCTTTGATATCTTCCAGCATGCTGCTGATAGAATGCGGAACGAGCCTTGGCGACGTCGCGTTCTTCCTCCAATGCGTCCAAGCTGTCCTGCCGATCCAGATCGACTTCTCTTTCTTCGTACATGCGCACTCGAGGTGAGTCATGAATGATGTCGCAGGGCAAAACTGCCTCCGCGCCGTATACCATGAAAAATGGTGTGAATCCGGTAGTACGGTTGGGCGTTGTCCGCAGCCCCTCGAGTACGGAGTCAAGCTCCTCTACCCAGTGCGTGTCAGATTCCGTAAGGGACCGCACTAGTCTAGGTTTAATGCCGCTCATTATTAGACCATTTGCTCGTTCCACTTGACTGTTGGTTTGAGGATGATAGACTGAAGCGTAATCGAGCTTAATGCCCATATTTTTGCACCATAATTTAACCTCACCGGCCGTGAAGTTCGTGTCGTTATCGGTAATGATGCTATGGGGGACACCATAACGGTGTACTACCCCGGATATGAAGTCTATCACTGGTCCGGACTCTGCCGTTTTAAATGGCTTGGCCTCTATCCATTTGGTGAATTTGTCCACCATGACCAATAGGTACCTTTGCTTGTGGGTTCCCCCTTTAAGGGGTCCAACCATGTCAAGCCCCCAGACCGCGAACGGCCAGGTAATGGGTATAGTTTTGAGGGCGGTGGGTGGCATATGGCTCTGATTAGCAAAGAGCTGACAACCGACGCACCTTTGGACTAAGTCCTGAGCATCTGCTCGGGCCATCGTCCAATAAAATCCTATACGGAATGCCTTGCCTACCAGGGCCCGGGCTGCGGCGTGGTGTCCGCCTAGTCTGGCATGAATTTCAGCCAGAAGGTTTCGCCCTTCCTCTTCGGAGATACACCTTTGAAGGATTCCGGTTGTGCTTTTCTTGTAAAGTTCCCCCTCATGGACCTTGTAGGCTTTAGACCGCCGAACTATGCAGCGAGCCTCGTTTCGGTCTTCGGGAAGCTCCTGCCTAATCAGGTAGGCTAGGAATGGTTCTGTCCACGGGGCAATTACTGCCATTATTTCGTGGGCTGAAGGTGTTATTTCATTGGCCGAGTCGCCGATTCTGTCACATCGTTCTGTGTTGGGTGGTGCGGCTGCTTCCGGGCTGTTATTTCCGGACTCCTCTTCCCATAGTACGGATGGCTTAAAGAGCCGTTCCAGGAAGATGTTTGGAGGGACAGCGTCGCGTTTCGCGCCGATGCGTGCCAAGACGTCGGTTGCTTGGTTATTATCCCGGGCTACATGGTGGAATTCAAGTCCTTCGAACCGAGCTGATATTTTTAGGACAGCGTTACGATAGGCTGCCATTTTCGGATCCTTGGCGTCAAAGTCTCCATTTACTTGGGATATTGCGAGGTTTGAATCCCCGCGCACCTCTACGCGTTGAATGCCCATGGAGATTGCCATCCGGAGGCCGTGTAGGAGGGCCTCGTATTTGGCTGCATTGTTGGAGTCCGTGTACATTATCTGAAGTACGTATTGGACTGTGTCCCCGGTTGGGGACATCAGTACGACGCCAGCCCCCAAGCCGGCCAACATTTTGGAGCCGTCGAAGTGCATAATCCAATTGGAGTATGCGCCGTACTCTTTAGGGAGTTCGGCTTCAGTCCATTCAGCGACAAAGTCAGCCAAGACCTGCGACTTTATAGCTCGAATGGTAAGAGCTCAATGGCCCATTTTGCAATCCTGCCCATCACGTCGCGATTGTTTATAATGTCGTTGAGGGGTACTTCGGAGGCCACTGTTATCGAACACTCTTGAAAGTAGTGTCGGAGCATCCGGGATGCCATGAACACCGCGTACGCTATCTTTTGATAGTGCGGGTAACGGGACTTGCAGGGAGTTAAGACAGTGGATACGTAGTACACTGGTTTTTGAAGAGGGAATTTATGCCCTTCTATTTCTCGTTCGACGACGAGTACCGCGCTTACTACTTGATGTGTTGCCGCGATGTATAACAACATTGGTTCGCCCAGGTTAGGCGCAGCCAGGACTGGATTTGTTGCCAATATGGCTTTTATTTCTTCGAGTCTGGCAGTGGCGACATCTGTCCACTCGAAGTGTTCGGTGCGCCTGAGGAGGCGATAGAGGGGCAATGCCTTTTCTCCCAAACGGTAGATAAAGCGGCTTAGAGCCGCCATCCGGTCAATTTTTGTATTTGTTTGAGGTCTTTTGGAATATCCAGCTGTGACAGAGCTCGGATCTTGGCTGGGTTTGCGTCAATTCCTCTACCGGATACAATGAAGCCCAGGAGCTTTCCTGCTGGTACGCCGAAAACACACTTTTCCGGATTCAGCTTAATGTCATATGCTCGGAGGTTGTCGAATGTGAGCCTCAAATTGTCTACTAGGGTTTCGACGTGTCTGGTTTTGACGACTACGTCGTCTACGTATGCCTCTACTGTTTTGCCGATCTGGGTAGCCAAACATGTCTGAATCATGCGCTGATATGTTGCACCGCCGTTTTTGAGTCCGAAGGGCATCGTGTTGAAGCAGAATGGTCCATATGGAGTAATGAATGCCGTTGCGGCTTGGTCCGCCTCCGCCATCTTGATCTGATGGTAGCCGGAGTATGCATCGAGGAAGAACAATGAATCATGCCCTGCAGTAGCATCGATTATTTGGTCGATGCGGGGAAGGGGTCAGGGATCCTTTGGGCAGGCCTTGTTGAGGTCTTTAAAATCGACGCATAGGCGCCAGGATTTGTCCTTCTTTGGTACCATTACCAGGTTTGCTAGCCAGTCCGGATGTTTGATGTCTCTGATGAATCCGGCTTCCAGTAGTTTGGCTAGCTCTTCTCCCATTGCCTGTCTTTTGGGTTCAAAAAATCGCCGAAGAGCCTGTTTGACTGGCTTGAATCCTTTTAAGATGTTTAGGCTGTGTTCTGCCAATCTGCGTGGGATTCCTGGCATATGTGAAGGGTGCCAGGCAAAGATGTCCCAATTTTCCTGAAGGAATTCTCGCAGTGCGGCATCTACATCAGGGTTCAACTGTGCCCCGATCGAGGCCGTCTTTGTTGGGTCCGTTGGATGGACCTGGAATTTGACTATTTCATCTGCTGGTTTAAGGTAGGTGGACTTGGATCTCTTATCGAGTATCACATCGTCCCTATTCACCATAGAGCGCAGCGCAGTGAGTTCTTCTGCCGCTAGGGCATCGGATAGTGCCTCCAGGGCTAATGCGGATGTCTTGTTTTCGGCGCGGAGTGCTATGTCCAGATCACTAGCGAGAGTGATTATTCCGCCGGGCCTAGGCATCTTAAGCTTCATGTACCCGTAATGGGGTATGGCTTGAAAAATTGTGAATGCCTCTCGTCCTAATATAGCGTGATATCCGGTGCTGAACAGGGCCACTTGGAACGTGATCTCCTCGGACCTGTAATTGTCCGGCGACCCGAACACCACATCAAGTGTGATTTTTCCTGTGCAGCGCGCTTCCCGGCTAGGGATTATTCCTCTAAAGGTTGTGCTGCTTCGCTCAATGCGGCTCCAGTCTATTTCCATTTTTTGAAGAGTTTCCTCGTAGATGAGGTTTAGTCCGCTGCCGCCATCCATGAGTACCTTGGTAAGACGAAAGTCGTCCACTATTGGACGGAGGACCAATGCGGCTGGTGCTCGGGCTGTTCGGAATTTAGGTTCGTCGCTGGCGTTGAAGGTGATGGCCGTGTCGCTCCATGGATTTGTTGTTGCTACTTGGTAGACTTCGGCGAGGCTGCGGATTGTTCGTTTTCGCATATTATTTGACGCAAAAGTCTCGAAGACTATTGATACCGTACTGGTACTATTGGAGTCGTTTTCCGGGGCTAGAAGCTCCTCGCCACTTTTGGCCACCTGCCGCAATATCCAACATGCTCGAAGGCTATGTGTTGGGGTGGCGCCTTCTGTACTGTGAATTTTACAGGGGTCGCTGAGCCATCCCTCCAGTACGGTTCCGTGCCCTTTATGGGGTTTTTGCTTTTTGGTTTTTGTACCTGGTGCCTGAGTGTGATGCACCCTTTTGTTACGGACTAGGGTTGTATTCGGGGCCGGATTGTCCCAAAACTTAGTTTCAGTTTTCCGGAAACTCTCGATCGCACCGTACTTTCGTACTATGGACGCCAGGTCGGCAAAGCGTGTAATTTCACGGCGACTGACGGTGTTCAAGATTCCCTCGTCTGTGCAATTATTGCAAAAAATTGAAATTGCGTTTTCCTCTCGGCAGTCCTTTATCCTCTCCATAACCAGGAGGAATCTGGCCCAGTAATGATGAACTGTTTCAGCGGGCTCTTGCCGGATTTGAGATAGATCGCATATGTCTGGGTGGGTGGGTGGAATTGAGTCCGGAACCCTACCCATCTCGAGGCTCAAAGGCCGAGAAGTTTCCGAATTTGGAAGCTTGGATTGTTGGACGTTGTCCAACGAGTCCGGTCCGATGCCTGACTTTAGGTTCAGTGCTTGATTGAAGTCCATCCCTCCGCGGGAATCAGGCATGGAGGGTTCGGGAGCCCAGACATGACTAGTTTTCAATACAGGAGAAGAGTCGTCACGTTGTTCCTCTACCACCGCAACGTGCTGGGTAACCTGGGGAGAGTTAATCTCTCTTAGATCGGTTTTAAGCCCAATCTGATTGTAGTCTGTAGCGACTCCCAGGGCGGCGATGCGATCCAAGAGCTCGTTTACGGACGAGAGCTCTATTGGATCCAACTGCTCGGCGAATTCCGAGTTGACGTGAAGATTGCTTTTGATGACCCGAGAGGTCATCGTCGAAGCGGTGGCCGAACAGGCGGTCATGAGAAAACCACCCAGCCGGATAGTTTGGCCGGCGGCCAAGGCTCCTTTGGCGAAGATACCATCTTTGAAGACGGGAAGAGGCATCCTTCCTATCGGTGACGGCACAGAGGAACTCTCAATGAAACCACCAATGTCGGTGTCAAAACCGGCGGATCTCGGGTAGGGGGTCCCGAACTGTGCGTCTAGGCGGATGGTAACAGGAGACAAGGGACACGATGTTTTTACCCAGGTTCGGGCCCTCACGATGGAGGTAAAACCCTACTCCTGCTGGATTGATATTGATGATATGGGTAGTACAAGAGTGGATCTACCATGAGATCAAGGAGGCTAAACCCTAGAAGCTAGCCTATGGTATGATTGTTGTAATGGTTGTTCGTCCTACGGACTAAAACCCTCCGGTTTATATAGACACCGGAGAGGGCTAGGGTTACACAGAGTCGGTTACCATGGTAGGAGATCTGCATATCCGTATCGCCAAGCTTGCCTTCCACGCCAAGGAAAGTCCCATCCGGACACGGGACGAAGTCTTCAATCTTGTATCTGCACAGTCTTGGAGTGCGGCTGACGATGGTAGTCCGGCTGTCAGGACACCCCCTAGTCCAGGACTCCCTCAGCGGCCACCGAGAGTCAGATGCTGAACAGGTGGTGGGGAAACTCACCGTTATCTTCTAGGTGGGGGAGGCAGATAGTCGCCTTGTCGTTCCACTGGTCTCGGACAGCCGTCTTGGTCGCGCTCGATGGTGATGCGAGTCCGACTGTGACTGACAGCCGGCTCTTTGTCTTTTCTTCCGCGGACTCCACCAGTCGGCGTCCGAGACGTCGCGCCTTGATCTCGACGGGGAGGCAAGTCGTCGTCTGGCCGTCGCGGTACCTCTATGCGGCCGCCGGCCGCATTTTGCACGGCAACCGCGTCGAGGAGCTGCTGGACTGGCTCCGTCATCATGCAGCGCTCTTCGCCTTCAAAGTTCTTCAGCTCATCAGTCGCCGCCAGGGCGGCGCAGATGTTCTCTGCAGGCGTGGCGTATACGGGGCGATTGGCCCCGAACAGGTTGGTGATGGTCGCGCTGCGCTGCCGGACCGCGCCTAGGCGGCTAGGCCCTGTCGAAGCCGGCGAGCCACCCACAACGCGATCCATCTCACGCTGGTAGGCTTCTGACAAGCGCCTCATGCTTGCCAGCTTTTTGGCGCCTTCGATGATCTGAAGGCGGCGTGTCTCCAGCGTCTCACCATCTGCGTCTTCTGGAATAGGCGCAGTCAGGTCTTGCAGAGCCGCATCGAGTGGGTCATGAGCTCCTTCACCGGAACGCTCGTCATGATGACGAGCACCTCCATGACGGCGCTTCCGCCGCTCTCCTCGTGAGGGAGCGGCTCGTCATAGACCACCACATTGGTGGGGAACGCGTCGAGCAACACGGCGTCAGAGTCGACCAGCATCGGGTCGGTGGAGCCTACGGACTCCAAGTCCACGGCAGGCTCGCCGGTGACGTGGAGTTGGTTGAGGAGGCCCGCGAGGAGGCTCTCGAGGCCACCCGTGCCTGCGTCGGATGCAGGCTCGTCGGAGAGGCGAACCTTGCCGACAAGTTCGGCGAGGCAGCTAGCTGCGTAGGCGGCCTCAGCACCACGCAGCGCGTCGATGCAGACTCCGTCTGGCGAGCCTGGCTGGCTGCGCTTGCCAGGGAGGAAAAGGGTTCCCGTCCAGAACAGATCTCCGGACGACGGTGCACCTTGCCCCATGGTGGGCGCCAAATGTCGGGGGTTGGGTGCGACATATGCCAAAGGATGGCTTATCATGGTGGGGGCGAGTAGAACGTCGCCGGTGCCTGGAAACGGGATGAGGCGAAGACATGCACGCCGGCGGATCTTACCCAACTTCGGGGCTCTCCGTGGAGATAACTCCCCTACTGCTGCTCTGCGGGGTCTCCGCATGATCACTAAGGCAAAGTGAGTACAAGGTTGCTCCTTGAGTTGTTTCTGGAGGTAGGAGAAGGCAAGGCTAGCTCTCTCCTTCCTATATGGTCTGTCTAGTGCTAATGGATTCGAACCCTTTGCATGGGTGCCCTGGGGGGTTTGTATAGGCCTACCTCCCAGGGGTACAATGGTAAAACCGGCTGGGTGCGGGTCCCAACTGTCTGTCTCTCAGGACGCCGTCTTCTCCGCCGACTCCTGGGGCCCGCCGACTGCTGGGTCCCGCCACTGGCCTGGTACGAGGGCGTCAGCCCTTGTCCGCCGCGGGCGGGTCTTGCCGGCTGCAGATTACTATAGCCGTGCTTCTAATGACGCTGGCTTGGTCATGGGGTCATGGCAACAGTGCCGCCGCCTGACGGGCGATCACTGTTGCCATTCCCTTGTCGTGTCTGCTTAATGGCGTGTGGGGCCCATGGGAGGGGCCGGCCGACTTCTGGGGGCCGACTCCCAATGGGTCCGACTCTTGGCGCTCTCGCCGTCTTCAGTACTCCCGCTGACTGGTAGGCCCTGCCGTCTCCGGGCGTACAGACAGAACGTCATGGGCACAGGGCTCCGCCCCCAGGAGCTGATGTCAGGGTCGGCATGGCAACAGTGCCACGCCGGACGGAGATCTTCGTAGGTACAACGCACTGTGGCCATGCCTGCCCTTAAATAACAGGGTGGTTGGAGTTGCAGGCCGACTCCCCATAGTCGGCCTCTTTGGAGTCGCCTCTGGTACTCGGCTTATCTTGGAGTCGCCTCTTGGACTCAGCTTATCTTGGAGCCACCTCTTGGACTCTGCTTATCCTGGAGTCACCTTCTGGACTGGCGGGGTGCATCCTGCCCCGACGTCTTGAAAGGTTCTGGGACTCGGGTTAGCCTACCCATGGCCCATTACTCCGACAGTCTGTGGTAAACTACTCACAACTCATCGGAGGGGCTATGGTGTTGATGTAGAAGCCCTCCATGGTCGATTCCCCCTCCGACGGAGCGCCGGCGAAGCCTCCAAGATGGGATCTAGCGGATACAGAAGGTTACGGCGGTGGAAATTGTTTTTCGTTGGCTCCGTGGATGTTTTCGGGGTACGTGGGTATATATAGGAGGAAGAAGTAGGTCGGTGGCCGCCCGAGGGGCCCACGAGACAGGCGGGCGCGCCTGTAGGGGTGGGCGCGCCCCCCACCCTTGTGGCCTCCTCGGCTGCTTCTTGGCTTGCACTCCAAGTCCTCTGGATTACGTTTGTTCCAAAAATCGCGCTCCCGAAGGTTTCATTCCGTTTGGACTCCGTTTGATATTCCTTTTCTTTGAAATACTGAAATATGCAAAAAAACAGCAACACGGGCTGGGCCTCCGGTTAGTAGGTTAGTCCCAAAAATGATACAAATGTGTAAAATAAAGCCCATAAACATCCAAAAGGGGTAATATAATAGCATGGAACAACCAAAAATTATAGATACGTTGGAGACGTATCAAGCATCCCCAAGCTTAATTCCTGCTCGCCCTCGAGTAGGTAAATGATAAAAACAGAATTTTTGATGTGGAATGCTACCTAGCATAATTCTCAATGTAATTTTCTTTATTGTGGCATGAATGTTCAGATCCAAATGATTCAAAATAAAAGTTCATCTTGACAAAAGAAATAGTAATACTTCAATCATACTAATCAAAGCAATCATGTCTTCTCAAAATAACATGGCTAAAGAAAGTTCATCCCTACAAAATCATATAGTTAGGCTATGCTTCATTTTCGTCACACAAAAATGTTCCCAAATTCTACACCCCTGATGACAAGCCAAGCAATTGTTTCGTACTTAAATAATCTCAAACTTTTTCAACTTTCACGCAATACATGAGCGTGAGCCATGGATATAGCACTATGGGTGGAATAGAATATGATGATTGGGATTGTGTGAAGAAGACAAAAAAGGAGAAAGTCTCACATTGACGAGGATAATCAATGGGCTATGGAGATGCCCATCCATTGATGTCAACATGAGGAGTAGGGATTGCCATGCAACAGATGCACTAGAGCTATAAATGAATGAAAGCTCAACAAAAGAAAACTAGTGGGTGTGCATCCAACTTGCTTGCTCACGAAGACCTAGGGCATTTGAGGAAGCCCATCGTAGGAATATACAAGCCAAGTTCCATAATGAAAAATTCCCACTAGTATATGAAAGTGACAACATATGAGACTCACTATATGAAGAACATGGTGCTACTTTGAAGCACAATATATGAGACTCGCTATATGAAGAACATGGTGCTACTTTGAAGCACAAGTGTGGAAAAGGAGATAGTAACATTGCCCCTTTTTTATTTTTTTTTCTTTCTTTTTTTTTTCTTTTTTTTCTTTGGCCTTTCTTTCTTTGGCCTTTCTCTTTTTTTTCTTTTTTTTCTTTCGGACAATGCTATAATAATGATGATCATCACACTTTTATTGATTACAACACATGCATTACAACTCGAAACTAGAACAAGATATGACTCTATATGAATGCCTCCGGCGGTGTACCAGTATGGTGCAATGAATCAAGAGTGACATGTATGAAAAATTATGCATGGTGGCCTTGCCACAAATATGATGTTAACTACATGATCATGCAATGGAAATATGACAAAAGTAATGCGTGTCATGATGATAAACGGAACGGTGGAAAGTTGCATGGCAATATATCTCGGAATGGCTATGGAAATGCCATAATAGGTAGGTATGGTGGCTGTTTTGAGGAAGATATAAGGAGGTTTATGTGTGATAGAGTGTATCATATCACGGGGTTTGGATGCACCGGCGAAGTTTGCAACAACTCTCAAGGTGAGAAAGTGCAATGCACGGTACCGAAGAGGCTAGCAATGATGGAAAGGTAAAAGTGCGTATAATCCATGGACTCAACATTAGTCAAAAGAACTCATATACTTATTGGCAAAATTTAGAAGTCATCAAAAACCAAGCACTACGCGCAAGCTCCTAGAGGGATAGATTGGTAGGAAAAGACCATCGCTCGTCCCCTACCGCCACTCATAAGGATGCACAATCCAAGTACACTTCATGTTTCAAACATGTTACATAACTTTAACCATACATGCATGCTACGGGACTTGCTAACTTCAACACAAGCATTCTTTAAATTCATAATCACCCAACTAGCATGACTTTAATATCACTACCTCCATGTCTCAAAACTATTATCAAGTATCAAATTGATCATAGCATCCAATTCACTTCCTATGATAGTTTTTATTATACCCAACTTGGATGCGTACCATTCTAGGACCAATTTTATAACCATAGCAAATACCATGCTGTTCTAAGAGACTCTCAAAATAATATAAGTGAAGCATGATAGACTAGCAATTTCTACAAATTAAGCCACCGTCGTACTCTAAAAGATATGAGTGAAGCACTAGAGCAAAAACTATCTAGCTCAAAAGATATAAGCGAAGCACATAGAGTATTCTAATAAATTTCAATCAAGTGGGCTTCTCCCAAAAGGTGTGTACAGCAAGGATTATTGTGGAAAACTAAAAAGCAAATACTAACATAATACACGACGCTCCAAGCAAAACACATATCATGTGGCAAATAAAAATATAGCTCCAAGTAAAGTTACCAATGAACGAAGACGAAAGAGGGGATGCCTTCCGGGGGCATCCCCAAGCTTAGGCTCTTGCCACTCCTTATTCCATAGTCCATCAAATATTTACCCAAAACTTGAAAACTTCACAACACAAAACTCAACAAGAAATCTCATAAGCTCCATTAGTGAAACAAAACAAAACCACCACATAAGGTACTGTAATGAACTCATTCTTTATTTATATTGGTGTTAAACCTACTGTATTTCAAGTTCTCTATGGTTCATACCACTTAATACTAGCCATAGATGCATCAAAATAAGCAAACAACACACAAAAAACAGAATTTGTCAAAAACAGAACAGTCTGCAGCAATCTGTAACTAACGCAAACTTCTGGAACTTTAAAAATCTTACCAAAATAGGAAGTCCTGAGAAATTTGTCTATTGACCAGAAGCAAAAATAATAAACGCAAAAGCATGTTTCTGTGATTTAACAAAACTAATTTCATGCGCGCAAAGTTTCTGTTTTTCAGCAGAATCAAATTAACTATCACCATAGGTTATCCTATAGGTTCTACTTGGCACAAACACTAAATAAAACATAAAAACACATCTAAACAGAAGGTAGATGCAAAAATTATTACTAAACATAAACAAAAACAAAAAACACAAATAAAATTGGGTTGCCTCCCAACTAGCACTATCGGTTAACGCCCCTAGCTAGGCATACAAGTGAAGACAGATCTAAGTAGTGCCATCTTTGGCACTCAATTCATAAGTAGCTCGCCTGATAGATTCACAAGGTAATTTGACTTTCTTCCTTGGAAAGTTCTCCATGCCTTTCCTTAATGGAAATTGGAATCTAATATTCCCTTCCTTCATATCAATAATCGCGCCAACCGTTCTAAGGAAAGGTCTATCAAGAAAAATAGGGCAAGAAAGATTGCAATCTATATCAAGAATGATAAAATCTACGGGCACCAAATCATCATTGATCCTTCCCATTGGCTTTTTAATGGTGGAATCCGCAAGGTGCAAATTTAAAGAGCAATCATCAATATCATGGAAACCTAGAATATCACATAAAGTTTTCGGAATTGTGGAAACACTAGCACCCAAATCACACAAAGCATAACACTCATGATCTTTAATTTTAATATTTATAGTAGGTTCCCACTCATCATTAAGTTTTCTAGGTATAGAAACTTCCAATTTAAGTTTTTCATCATAAGATTGCATCAAGGCATCAACGATATGTTTGGTAAAAGCTTTATTTTGATTATAAGCATGAGGAGAATTAACAACGGATTGCAACAAGGAAATACAACCTTCTAAAGAACAATTATCATAATCAAATTCCTTGAAATCCGAGATAGCGGGTTCAATGCTATTTAAAGTGATGACCTCTCCAATCCCACTTTTACCAAATTTAGCATCAAGATCTCAAAACTCCGAATTATTGGGACGCCTTCTAACTAAAGTTGACTCATCTCCAGTCCCATTATTTTCAAGATTCATATTGCAAAACAAAGATCTAATAGGGGACACATCAATAACTTTAAGATCTTCATCATTATTTTCACGGAACCTAGAAGAACACACCTTTACAAAGCAATCTTTCTTAGCACACAATCTAGCGGTTCTTTCCTTGCACTCATCAATGAAAATTCTCATGGCTTTGAGAGACTCATTGATATCATGCTTAGGAGGAGTAGATCTAGGTTTAAGAGAATCAACATCAAGCGAAAGTCTATCAACGTTCCTAGCCAAATCATCAACTTTGAGAAATTTTTCTTCAAGCAAAGCATTAAAATTCTTTTGAGAGATCATAAATTCTTTCACACTATTCTCAAAATCAGAGGGCATCTTATTGAAATTACCATAAGAATTATTGTAGGAATTTCCATAATTATTAGAGGAATTACTAGGGAACAATCTAGGATTAAAGTTTCCTCTATAAGCATTGTTTCCAAAACTATTCCTATCAACAAAATTCACATCCATAGATTCATTATTATTCTCAATCAAAGTAGACAAAGGCATATCATTGGGATCAAAAGGAGCACTCTTAGTAGCAAATAATTTCATAAGTTCATCCATCTTTCCACTCAAAACATTGATTTCTTCTATAGCATGCACCTTTTTACTAGTAGATCTTTCGGTGTGCCATTGAGAATAATTAGCCATAATATTATCAAGAAGTTTTGTAGCATCTCCTAACGTGATTTACATAAACTGCCTCCCGCGACCGAACATAAAAGATTTCTAGAAGCAAAGTTCAAACCGGCATAAAAAATTTGTATGATCATCCATAAATTCAAACCATGAGTAGGGCAATTGCGAATCATCGATTTCATTCTTTCCCAAGATTGGGCAACATGCTCATGATCAAGTTGTTTAAGATTCATAATATCATTTCTAAGAGTGATAATCTTAGCGGGAGGAAAATATTTAGAGATAAAAGCATCTTTGCACTTGTTCCAAGAATCAATACTATTTTTAGGAAAATATTTAGAGATAAAACCAAACTCTAGCACGTTCTCTAAGTCAAAACGGAAATAACTTCAATTTAACAATATCACTATCCATATCTTTCTTCTTTTGCATATCACACAAATCAACAAAGTTGTTTAGATGGGTAGCGACATCTTCACTAGGAAGGCCGACGAATTGATCTTTCATAACAAGATTCAGCAAAGCAGTATTGATTTCACAAGACTCAACATCATTAAGAGGTGCAACCGGGGTACTAAGGAAATCATTATTATTGGTATTGGAGAAACCACACAATTTGGTATTATCTTGCGCCATGGCAACAAGTATCCAACACACATGCAAACAGAAAAAGGCAAGCAAAAAAGAGAGAGGAGAAGATTGGGAAAGAGAGGGCGAATAAAACGGCAAGGGTGAAGTGGGGGAGAGGAAAACGAGAGGCAAATAACAAATAATGTAAATGCGAGGGAGATGAGTTTGTGATGGGTACTTGGTATGTCTTGACTTGAGTGAAGACCTCCCCGGCAACGGCGCCGGAAATCCTTCTTGCTACGTCTTGAGCTTGCGTTGGTTTTCCTTGAAGAGGAAAGGGTGATGCAGCAATAGTAGCGTAAGTATTTCCCTTAGTTTTTGAGAACCAAGGTATCAATCCAGTAGGAGGCTCCTCCAAAGCCCCACGCACCTACACAAACAAACAAAGAACTCGCAACCAATGCAATAAAGTGGTTGTCAATCCCTTCACGGCCACTTGCGAAAGTGAGACCTGATAGAGATAGTATGATAACATAAATATATTTTTGGTATTTTATAATATAGATTGGAAAAGTAAAGATGCAAATAAAAGTAAATTGAAAGCTTATATGATAAAAGATAGACCCGGGGGCCATAGGTTTAACTAGTGGCTTCTCTCAAGATAGCATAAGTATTACGGTGGGTGAACAAATTACTGTCGAGCAATTGATAGAAAAGCGAATAATTATGAGATTATCTAGGCATGATCATGTATATAGGCATCACGTCTGTGACAAGTAGACCGACTCCTGCTTGCATCTACTACTATTACTCCACACATCGACCGCTATCCAGCATGCATATAGAGTATTATGTTCATAAGAACAGAGGAACGCATTAAGAAAGATGACATGATGTAGAGGGATAAACTCAAGCAATATGATATAAATCCCATATTTTTATCCTCGATGGCAACAATACAATACGTGCCTTGCAACCCTTTCTGTCACTAGGTAAGGACACCGCAAGATTGAACCCAAAGCTAAGCACTTCTCCCATGGCATGAAAGATCAATCTAGTAGGCCAAACCAAACTGATAATTCGAAGAGACTTGCAAAGATAACTCAATCATACATAAAAGAATTCATAGGAGATTCAAATATTTCTCATAGATAAACTTGACCATAAACCCACAATCCATCGGATTTCGACGAACACACCACAAAAAGAGTTACATCGAATAGATCTCCACAAGAGAGGGGGAGAACATGGTATTGAGATCCAAAAAGAGAGAAGAAGCCATCTAGCTAATAACTATGGACCCGAAGGTTTGGGGTAAACTACTCACAACTCATCGGAGGGGCTATGGTGTTGATGTAGAAGCCCTTCGTGGTTGATTCCCCCTCCGGCGAAGCGCCGGCGAAGGCTCCAAGATGGGATCTCGCGGATACAGAAGGTTACAGCGGTGGAAATTGTTTTTCCTTGGCTCCCTGGATGTTTTCGGGGTACGTGGGTATATATAGGAGGAAGAAGTAGGTCGGTGGCCGCCCGAGGGGCCCACGAGATAGGGGGAGCGCCCTGTAGGGGTGGGCGCGCCCCCCACCCTCGTGGCCGCCTCGGCTGCTTCTTGGTTTGCACTCCAAGTCCTCTGGATCATGTTTGTTCCAAAAATCACGCTCCCGAAGGTTTCATTCCGTTTGGACTCTGTTTGATATTCCTTTTCTTCAAAATACTGAAATAGGCAAAAAAACAGCAATACGGGCTGGGCCTCTTGTTAGTAGGTTAGTCCCAAAAATGATATAAATGTGTAAAATAAAGCCCATAAACATCCAAAGGGGGTAATATAATAGCATGGAACAATCAAAAATTATAGATACGTTGGAGACGTATCACGCTCCGAGACACGGTACTACTGTGCCACCCTGACACGGTACTACCGCGCCTAGGAGCAGCACTAAAATTTTAGTACCGCACACACATGCGGCACTACCTTTGTTGTGAAATCACCCATGTGGCAATTACCAAGTGCGGGTTCTAATTGTTTCACCTATTTTGCTGTGGTCTTTTCATTGATCCTTCTTGCCTCTCGTTCGTGTTTTGTGTTTTGTGTCTTAGGTGGTGGCTCCGGTGCCGCTGCTCGTCGTTCCAACCCAAGCCGTGACACGGGCTCCAAGCGTTTGTGCAACCAAGATGAAGCTCCAGAGGGCTCCAATGCCCCCAAGCGCAATGTTAAGACCTCTGCTAGCAAGTACAAGGAACCCTCAAAGGGCATGTATGAGATACCCCTTGCTGAGTTTGTCAGTTGAAGGAAGATCAACCCCTATGTGAATCCTTGTGCCAACTTCAGAGGGAATGACCTGTTCTGGACCAAGCAGCAGAATCTCATTTATCTGGATGTGATCAAGGCCAAGCAGAATCTCTACGTGGACGTGCACTGGATTGATGATACGTCTCCAACGTATATATAATTTTTGATTGCTCCATGCTACTTTATCTACTGTTTTGGACTATATTGGGCTTTATTTTTCACTTTTATATTATTTTGGGACAAACTTATTAACCGGAGGCCCAGCCCAAAATAGTTGTTTTTTTCCTATTTCAGTGTTTCGAAGAAACGGAATATCAAACGGAGTCCAAACGGAATGAAACCTTCGGGAACGTGATTTTCTCACCGAACGTGATCTAGGAGACTTGGACCCTACTCCAAGACGTAACAGAGGTGGTCACGAGGGTGGGGGGCACCCCCCCTGTAGGGCGCGCCCCCCTGCCTCGTGGCCCTCTGTTGCTCCACCGACGTACTTCCTCCTCCTATATATACCTATGTATCCCCAAACGATCAGAACAGTAGCCAAAAACCTAATTCCACAGCCGCAACCTTCTGTATCCACGAGATCCCATCTTGGGGCCTGTTCCGGAGCTTCGCCGGAGGGGGCATCCACCATGGAGGGCTTCTACATCAACACCATAGCCCCTCCGATGAAGTGTGAGTAGTTTACTCCAGACCTTCGGGTCCATAGGTAGTAGCTAGATGGCTTCTTCTCTCTTTTTGGATCTCAATACAATGTTCTCCCCCTCTCTTGTGGAGATCTATTCAATGTAATCTTCTTTTTGCGATGTGTTTGTTGAGACCGATGAATTGTGGGTTTATGATCCAACTTATCTATGAATAATATTTGAATCTTCTCTGAATTCTTTTATGTATGATTGAGTTATCTTTGCAAGTCTCTTCGAATTATCCTTTTGGTTTGGCCAACTAGATTGGTAGTTCTTGCAATGGGAGAAGTGCTTAGCTTTGGGTTCAATCCTGCAGTGTCCTTTCCCAGTGACAGAAGGGGCAACAAGGCACGTATTGTATTGTTGCCATCGAGGATAACAAGATGGGGTTTTTATCATATTTCATGAATTTATCCCTCTACATCATATCATAATAGTCTAGATGCATGCTGGATAGCGGTCGATGAGTGGAGTAATAGTAGTAGATGCAGAATCGTTCAATCTACTTGTCTCGGACGTGATGCCTATATACATGATCATTACCTAGATATACTCATAACTATGCTCAATTCTGTCAATTGCTCAACAGTAATTTGTTCACACACCGTAGAATACTTATGCTCTTGAGAGAAGCCACTAGTGAAACCTATGGCCCCCGGGTCTATTCTCATCATATCAATCTCTATCGCTTTGTTACTTGCTTTGTTTTTACTTTGCCTTTTACTTTTCACTTTGCATCTATCTATCAAAAATACCGAAAATATTATTTATCATCTCTATCAGATCTCACTCTCGTAAGTGACCGTGAAGGGATTGACAACCCCTAATCACGTTGGTTGCGAGTAGCTATCATTTTGTGTAGGTACGAGGGACTTGTGCGTGGTCTCCTACTGGATTGATACCTTGGTTCTCAAAAACTGAGGGAAATACTTACGCTACTTTGCTGCATCATCCTCTCCTCTTCGGGGAAATCCAACGCAGTGCTCAAGAGGTAGCAAGAAGAATTTCTGGTGCCGTTGTCAGGGAGGCTCACGCAAGCAAGTCAACCATACCAAGTACCCATCACAATCCCCATCTCTCGCATTACATTATTTGCCATTTGCCTCTCGTTTTCCTCTCCCCCACTTCACCCTTGCCGTTTTATTCGCCCTCTTTTTCCAAATCTCCTCCTCTCTTTCCCGCTTGCCTTTTTCTGTTGCCTTTCTGTTTGCTTGTGTGTTAGTCTGCTTGCTTGTCGCGATGGCTCTACCTAGATTTGGTGACCTTCACCTTAAAAGGCTATAGGAGATCAAAAGTAATGTCAGAAAGTTTATGGTTTTGCAATTTGAGCATAATAATTTCTTTAGAAACGAGCTTAAGGAACAAAAAAAGTTTTATGAGTTATATGAATAAAGAACTCGATGATATGTCTAAAGAATTTGATGGTATAAGAGCCCAAATTGCTCGTCTTGAAAAGATGACCGCTGAAATTTCGGATATGCAAGCTACCTTAGTCAATAAGATGGCCACTAAACCGAATTCATATGAAAATCAAGATGAAGATCTAAAAGTTATTGATGTGTCCCCCATTAAATCTTTGTTTTGCAATATGAATCTTGATGAAACTGAATATGATCTTCCTTTACCTAGGAGGCATTCTATGAATTCAAAGTTTCTAGATCTTGATGATGAAATTGATGAAAGTGGGATTGAAAGAAATAAAAACCCAGATGTTGCTAAATCCACTATTTTGGATCTCAAGGAATTTAATTATGAAAATTGCTCTTTAATTGGTTGTATTTCCTTGTTGCAATCCGTGCTAGATTCTCCTCATGCTTATAGTCAAAATAAGGCCTTTACCGAACACATTGTTGATGCCTTGATGCAATCTTATGAAGAAAAACTTGAGTTGAAAGTTTCTATCCCTAGAAAACTCTATGATGAGTGGGAACCTACTATTAAAATTAAAATTAAAGATTATGAGTTTCATGCTTTGTGTGATTTGGGTGCTAGTGTCTCTACTCTTCCCAAAACTTTGTGTGATTTGCTAGATTTTCGTGATTTTGATGATTGCTCTCTAAACTGGCATCTTGCAGATTCCACTATTAAAAAGCCTATGGGAAGAATTAATGATATTCTTATTGTTGCAAATAGGAATTATTTGCCCGTAGATTTTATCGTTCTTCATATAGATTGCAATCCTTCATGTCCAATTATTCTTGGTAGACCTTTCCTTAGAACGATTGGTGCAATTATTGATATGAAAGAAGGGAATATTAGATTCCAATTTCCCTTAAATAAGGGGATGGAACACTTCCCTATAAATAAAATAAAATTACCATATGAATATATCATGAGAGCCACTTATGGATTACCTACCAAAGATGGCAATACCTAGATCTATCCTTGCTTTTATGCCTAGCTAGGGGCGTTAAACGATAGCGCTTGTTGGGAGGCAACCCAATTTTATTTTGTGTTTTTTTGTTTTTGCTTCTGTTTAGGAATAAATAATCCATCTAGCTTATGTTTGGATGTGGTTTAATGTTTTAGTTAGTGTTTGTGCAAAGTAGAACCTATAGGATAACCTATGATGATAGTTGATTTGATTCTGCTGAAAAACAGAAACTTTGCGCACACGAATATAATTTTGTTAAATCACAAAAACGTTCTTTTGCATTGATTCGTTTTGCTACTGTTCAATAGACAAATTTTCCAGGACTTCCTATTTTGGTTGGATTTTTAGAGTTCCAGAAGTTTGCGTTAGTTACAGATTTCTACAGACTATTCTGTTTTTGACAGATTCTGTTTTGCGTGTGTTGTTTGCTTATTTTGATGAATCTATGGCTAGTAAAATAGTTTATAATCCATAGAGAAGTTGGAATACAGTAGGTTTAACACCAATATAAATAAATAATGAGTTCATTACAGTAACTTGAAGTAGTCTTTTTTTTTCTTTCTTTAACAGAGCTCACGAGATTTCTATTGAGTTTTGTGTTGTGAAGTTTTCAAGTTTTGGGTGAATTCTTTTGATGGATTATGGAACAAGGAGTGGCAAGAGCCTAAGCTTGGGGATGACCATGGCACCCCCAATATAATCCAAGTACACCAAAAAGTCAAAGCTTGGGGATGCCCCGGAAGGCATCCCCTCTTTCGTCTACTTCCATCGGTAATTTACTTGGAGCTATATTTTTATTCACCATATGATATGTGTTTTGCTTGGAGCATCTTGTATCATATGCATCTTTGCTTGTTAGTTTACCACAATCATCCTTGCTGTACACACCTTTTGAGAGAGCCATACATGAATTGGAATTTGTTAGAATACTCTATGTGCTTCACTTATATCTTTTGAGCTTGATAGTTTTGCTCATAATGCTTCACTTATATTTTTTGAGCGTGATAATTTTTGCTCTAGTACTTCACTTAGATATTTTAGAGCACGGTGGTGGATTTGTTTTAAAGAAACTATTTATCTCTCATGCTTCACTTAGATTATTTTGAGAGTCGTTCATAACATTGTAATTTGCTTAATATTAATATACTTGGTATTCAAGATATGTGAAACTTTCTTTTGAGTGAATTGAATACTAAGATAAGTTTGATGCTTGATAATTGTTTTGAGATATGGAGGTGATAATATCAAAGTCGTCATAGTTGGGTGATTATGAATTCAAAGAATGCTTGTGTTGAAGTTTGCAAGTCCTGTAGCATGCATGTATGGTTAAAGTTGTGTAACAAATTTGAAACATGAAGTGTCCCTGGCTTGTGCATCCTTATGAGTGGCGGTCGGGGACGAGCGATGGTCTTTTCCTACCAATATATCCCCCTAGGAGCATGCGCGTAGTACTTGATTTTGGATGACTTCTAAATTTTTGCAATAAGTATATGAGTTCTTTTGACTAATGTTGAGTCCATGGATTATACGCACTCTCACCTTTCCGCCTTTGCTAGCCTCTTCGGTACCGTGCATTGCCCTTTCTCACCTTGAGAGTTGGTGCAAACTTCACCGGTGCATCCAAACCCCGTGATACGATACGCTCTATCACACATAAACCTCCTTATATCTTCCTCAAAACAGCCACCATACCTACCTATCATGACATTTCCATAGCCATTCCGAGATATATTGCCATGCAACTTCCATCATCATCATCATGACATAGATTACTTTTGTCATATTGCCATTGCATGATCATGTAGTTGACATCGTATTTGTGGCAAAGCCACCATGCATTATTTTTCATACATGTCACTCTTGATTCATTGCACCATCCTGGTACACCGCCGGAGGCATTCATATAGAGTCATATCTTGTTGTAAGTTTCGAGTTGTAATCCTTATGTTGTAATCAATAGAAGTGTGATGATCATCATTGTTAGAGCATTGCCCAAAAAAAGGAAAAAAAAGAAAGAAAAAAAAAGAAGAATGGCCAAAAGAAAAAAAAGGCCCAAAAAAAGAAAAGGGCAATGCTACTATCTCTTTTTCCACACTTGTGCTTCAAAGTGGCACCTTGTTCTTCATGTAGTGAGTCTCATAAGTTGTCTTTTTATACTAGTGGGAATTTTCATTATAGAACTTGGCTTGTATATTCCTACGATGGGCTTCCTCAAATGCCCTAGGTCTTCATGAGCAAGCGAATTGGATGCACACCCACTAGTTTTCTTTTGTTGAGCATTCATAGCTCTAGTGCATCCGTTGCATGGCTATGCCTACTCCTCATGTTGACATCAATTAATGGGCATCTCCATAGCCCGTTGATTATCCTCGTCAATGTGAGACTTTCTCCTTTTTGTCTTCTCCACACAATCCCCATCATCATATTCTATTCCACCCATAGTGCTATATCCATGGCTCACGCTCATGTATTGCGTGAAAGTTGAAAGAGTATGAGATTATTTAAGTATGAAACAATTGCTTGGCTTGTCATCGGGGGTATAGAAGTTGGGAACATCTTTGTGTGACGAAAATGAAGCATAGCCTAACTATATGATTTTGTAGGCATGAACTTTCTTTTGCCATGTTATTTTGAGAAGACATGATTGCTTTGATTAGTATGCTTAAAGTATTATCATTTTTATGTCAATATGAACTTTTGTCTTGAATCTTTCGGATCTAAATATTCATATCACAATTAAGAAGATTTACATTGACATTATGCCAAAGTATCACTTCGCATCAAAAATTCTCTTTTTATCATTTACCTACTCGAGGACAAGCAGGAATTAAGCTTGGGGATGCCTGATACGTCTCCAACGTATCTATAATTTTTGATTGCTCGATGCTACTTTATCTACTGTTTTGGACTATATTGGGCTTTATTTTTCACTTTTATATTATTTTTGGGACTAACCTATTAACCGGAGGCCCGGCCTAGAATTGTTGTTTTTTGCCTATTTCAGTGTTTCGAATAAACGCAATATCAAACGGAGTCCAAACAGAATGAAACCTTCGGGAACGTGATTTTCTCACCGAACGTGATCCAGGAGACTTGGACCCTACTCCAAGACGTAACAGAGGCAGTCACGAGGGTGGGGGGCGCCCCCCTAGGGCGCCCCCTACCTCGTGGCCCCCATGTTGCTCCACCGACGTACTCCTTCCTCCTATATATACCTACGTATCCCCAAACTATCAGAACAGGAGCCAAAAACCTAATTCCACCGCCGCAACCTTCTGTATCCACGAGATCCCATCTTGGGGCCTGTTCTGGAGCTTCGCCGGAGGGGGCATCCACCATGGAGGGCTTCTACATCAACACCATAGCCCCTTCGATGAAGTGTGAGTAGTTTACTTCAGACCTTCGGGTCCATAGCTAGTAGCTAGATGGCTTCTTCTCTCTTTTTGGATCTCAATACAATGTTCTCCCCCTCTCTCGTGGAGATCTATTTGATGTAATCTTCTTTTTGCGGCGTGTTTGTTGAGACCGATGAATTGTGGGTTTATGATCCAACTTATCTATGAATAATATTTGAATCTTCTCTGAATTCTTTTATGTATGATTGAATTATCTTTGCAAGTCTCTTCGAATTATCCTTTTGGTTTGGCCAACTAGATTGGTAGTTCTTGCAATGGGAGAAGTGCTTAGCTTTGGGTTCAATCTTGCGGTGTCCTTTCCGAGTGACAGAAGGGGCAGCAAGGCACGTATTGTATTGTTGCCATCGAGGATAACAAGATGGGGTTTTTATCATATTGCATGAATTTATCCGTCTACATCATGTCATATTGCTTAAGGCGTTACTCTGTTTTTAACTTAATACTCTAGATGCATGCTGGATAGCGGTCGATGAGTGGAGTAATAGTAGTAGATGCAGAATCATTTCGATCTACTTGTCTCGGACGTGATGCCTATATACATGATCATTACCTAGATATACTCATAACTATGCTCAATTCTGTCAATTGCTCAACAGTAATTTGTTCACCCACCGTAGTATACTTATGCTCTTGATAGAAGCCACTAGTGAAACCTATGGCCCCCGGGTCTATTCTCATCATATCAATCTCTATCGCTTTATTACTTGCTTTGTTTTTACTTTGCCTTTTACTTTTCACTTTGCATCTATCTATCAAAAATACCAAAAATATTATTTATCATCTCTATCGGATCTCATTCTCGTAAGTGACCGTGAAGGGATTGACAACCCCTAATCGCGTTGGTTGCGAGTAGCTATCATTTTGTGTAGGTACGAGGGACTTGTGCGTGGTCTCCTACTGGATTGTTACCTTGGTTCTCAAAAACTGAGGGAAATACTTACGCTACTTTGCTGCATCATCCTCTCCTCTTGGGGGAAATCCAACGCAGTGCTCAAGAGGTAGCAATTGACATGAATCACATGAGGTAGGACAAGCACCGTGACTATTTTGGTGAGGCTTTGGACCTCGTGGAGCAGTTTGGCATTGAGGATATTATCTCTTTTCACGTGGACTTTGACCCTGAGGTTGTTGCTCAGTTCTTTGCCTCAGTCCACTTTCATCCTGATGAGGAACGGAAGATGACCTGGATGACCAATGGACAATAGATGACTGCTAAATGGAAGGACTTCATGGATTTGCTCCACGTACCTGATGAGGGGCTCAACACGCCCGTTGGTGTTCGCCCTCATGCAAATGCCGAGTCTGCCAACAAGAACAAGCTTTAGCCATTCTATGTTGAGAAGAAGCTTCCTAGTGTCAAGAAGGTGTGGGTTCTGAACTCGTTCCTTGACATCATGCATCGCATCTTCTGCAACTCCCTCTTTCCCCGCATTGGGGACAAGGACAAGGTGCATGCCTATCTTGTGAATATGTTGCTCATCTATGAGGAGGCGCGTCACTCTCAGTCTCAACCTCTTGAAGTGCCGCACATTATGTGGTGCGAGCTTCAGTTTGCGGTGTTCAACCATAAGGTACCCATCTATGGATCCTACTTATATCTCCTGATCACGAAGACTTGGGACAAGCTCTATCCCAAGGATGAGTTCAATGCCCCCGGTTGGATGATTCATCATGAGCCCATCAGGCTCAGGATCAAGCCTCAGTGGTCTAACACCACTACCCGTGCTGAGGCAGCGGCTGCTCGTATGGATGTTAATGAGGATGAGCTTGAGGAGGAGGACAAGGATGAGGATTGTTCTGCTCAGTATGCTCCTCCCTCTACTAAGCCCTCTTGGGCTAAGAAGCTGAAGGCCAAGATGAAGGCCCTGTTCTGCATGTAGGCAAAGGGACAGTACAACACTCATGTTGCCTCCAAGGAGAGTCGCCGTCGCGACAAGAATATCATGAAGGTTTTTGGTGAGCAAGCATCCAGCGGGTCCGAGAAGCACATCACCCAGAGGCAGAATGGATGGCAAAGTAGGGCTTCAAGTGGACTAATTTTGAGGAGGACGAGGAGGAGACCGTCCCTGCTGCCGAGTCTGACGAGGAGCGTGCAAGTGATTACACCTCTTGAGCCACCATTTGTGTTGTAGGTGTCCTCTCTGCCTTTTTGGCGTCTCGATGCCAAAGGGGGAGAGAGTGTAGGGATTTGCAAGTCTTGTGTCGTGTTTGTGTTTTCTTGGCGTGCATTTGTTGCTTGTTTTGGTTTGGTTTGCGCTAGTGATACTTATCTATCATATGGTGTAAGACATATGCACTCTATCGCACCTTATTGAGCTTATGATATCTTGTGCTATTTATATTATGCTCATATTTATTATCTTGCTTAGTGTTAGACTTATTGTTGCAAGATATGCCTTGTCTATAAAATATAGGGGGAGTGTTGATCCTAGTATGTGTGTCGTGCAGTCCAAAGCACTTATCTAGATAGCACACGTCTAGGGGGAGCCCGTCTATATTTTAGAGATGTGGGGTTTGCTCATATTCTACATTTTCTCCCTTGTGCAAATCTCGTATTGTCATCAATCCACCAAAAAGGGGGAGATTGTAAGGGCATATTTATCCCTAAGGTGTTTTGGTGATTGATGACAATGCTTTCGCGGACTAATCGTGTGCCTTGAGTATTTTAGACATTTCATCACTAGGCACAAGACGGTTTGGTACCCCTCGAAGACTATTGAAGATGGTGTTTTTTTACGTTTCTTTTGAGTGGATTTGAGTCATAGGAAAGCCGTACTATTAAGAGGGGGTCCAATTTGGAAAGGTTTGGTTGGAATCATCACGTACATATTTTCTCCTTTTGCACCGCCTTTCCCTTAGCCTATGGAGCATCCTCCGTTTCTTCATGTATATTCAAAAAGAAGGATTCCTAGTGTTGTTGTTCTAGGGGCATGCAGTAGTACTGCTCTTCGGAGCGGTAGTACCGCAGACCCCTGCGGTAGTACCGCAGGTCCTTGCGGTAGTACCACTGGTGCTCACGGTAGTACCACTCCTTAGGAGCTATAGTACTGTGGCCTCTGGCCAGGCTCAGCTGCTCGTGCGGCTGTAGGGGAAGATGTAATTTTTTACATCCACGCACTATGTGGTAGTACCACACCATGCGCGCGGTAGTACCGTGAGTCCTGGTCTGGCACAGCAACATGAGCGGAAGCAGGGGCGGATGCAATTTTTTACATCCGCTCCCTGCGTGGTAGTACTGCGTGCCAAGTGCGGTAGTACCATATCGGGTTTTTGCATTGTTTGAAACTCAGCTGAAGTTGGCACGGATATATTTTTATTTGTCCGTGCCCTTCCCAAGATAGTCCAATCCTGCCTTGCGGTAGTACCGCAAGGGGGAGCGGTTGTACCGCACCAGCGGCAGTACCGCCCTCAGCTTCTGTGCTACAGGCCTGGACTAGCTCCGGTCGTGGCTGCGGTAGTACCGCGGTTCGCTGTGGTAGTACCGTGAGCCCCTGCGGCAGTACTGCTTGTTTGGTGCAGTAGTACCGCAGGTCACGGGCTGGTTAAGTGGATAACAGTTGGATTTGTCTCTCCACTATATAAGGGGTGTCTTCTTCTCCGATTGTACTACCTCTTCCATCCCTAAGCTCCATTGTTGCTCCAAGCTCCATTTTCACCTGATCTCTCTCCCTAGCCAATCAAACTTGTTGATTTGTTAGGGATTGGTTGAGAAGGCCCCGATCTACACTTCCACCAAGAGAAATTTTATTCCCCCACTAATCCCTAGCGGATCTTGTTACTCTTGGGTGTTTGAGCACCCTAGACGGTTGAGGTCACCGCGGAGCCATATTCCATTGTGGTGAAGCTTCCTGGTGTCGTTGGGAGCCTCCAATTAAGTTGTGGAGATTGTCTCAACCTTGTTTGTAAAGGTCCGGTCGCCGCCTTCAAGGGCACCAATAGTGGAATCACGTCATCTCGCATTGTGTGAGGGCGTGAGGAGAATACGGTGGCCCTAGTGGCTTCTTGGGGAGCATTGTGCCTCCACACCGCTCCAGCGGAGACGCACTTCCCCTCAAAAAGAAGGAACTTCGGTTAAACATTCTCGTCTTCACCGGCTCCACTCTTGGTTATCGCATGCCTTTACTTGGGCAAGCTTGTTTGTGTTATATCCCTTGCTTGCTTGTGTGCTTGTTGTTGTTGCATCATATAGGTTGTCCACCTAGTTGCATATCTAGATAACCTACTTTGATACAAAGTTTAAATTGGTAACGAAAAGCTAAAAATTGTTAGTTGCCTATTCACCCCCCCCCCCCTCTAGTCAACTATATCGATCCTTTCATGAAGCAACGGAATGCGTCGTGTTCATCGGGAGGCAATGGAACGCGTGGGAGCCAGCCGGCTTGGACGGAACAGCCGATGGAAACGAGGCCTGGCATACCGCACAACGGAGGAAATGGCCTTATGTTCGACCGGCCACGGTCGAAACAGTATCCTGTTCATCGGGAGGGGTCTGGCGTACCGAAAAATGGAGGAAACAGACTTGTGTTGGACCTCCTACGGTCGAAATAGGGTCCTGTTGAATGGGAGGGGTGTGGCGTACCGCAAAACGGAGGAAACGGACTTGTGTTGGAGCGCTACAGTCGAAACAGGGGTCCTGTTCATTTGGAGGGGAGTGGCGTACCACAAAACGGGACTCCACGGGATGCTGTTAATCTCCACCATCGACCCCCTCCAGCCTCCACGGGCTACTGTTCATCCACCGTCGACCTCCTCCAGCCTCCACATGCGACTATTCATCCACGAGCTCCTGTTCATCCAGCCTCCACTGCGCGCTTCTCCACCGACTACTGTTCAACCAGCCCTCTCCACGGGCTCCTGTTCAACCACCCCTCCACGGGCTAGTGTTCATCCAAACCTCCATCGTCTGCTGTTCATCCAGCCCTCCACGGGGTCGTCCTGTTCATCCAGCCCTCCACGGGGTCCTGTTCATCCAGCCCCAACCGGCTCGATCGATCGGGGTCCTGTTCGTCTAGAGGCAACACCACGGGGTCCTGTTCATCCACTCCCATCGGGAACTGTTCATCCAAACCCCCCCAGCAACACTCACTGTTCATCCAGAGGCAGCATCGATCGGCTTCAGTTAGCAGCAGTAGCGGAGGAATCGCTCGATTGGGTTCAGTTAACAGCCATCGATCGATCGCTCGGGTTTAGTAATGCATAGCCTGCAGTGCAATCGCTCGGGTTCAGTAGGAGAACGCCTCACTCGGGTTCAGTTAGACCCCAACACCTTGCACCCACGCGCGTGCGTGTACGAGAGAAACACGCAAACCTCCATGCATCCGCTCGGCCCCGACCACCCGCCGTAACCGAGAACACCTCGATATTTTCCTAGCCCTCGCTTCTACGAGGGTTTTTTCCGTCATGGACGGCCCAAAGAATGTCATGCAGTTGCGTCTCCGACCCTCCCAGGACGAAAAGCCCATTTTTGTCATGATTTTTTGTCATAGAAGTAGGATCCCACCACATCTATGATGATACTGGGTTTTGTCACAATTATCATCATTGAAGTGTCATAAGTACGACAGGAAAAAAATTCGTTCGGCCCAAAATGTCACGGATATGTCTTTTTTTTGTAGTGAAACATGGAAAGAGCATATGAGCAGCGAAAAGTAAAGCATGCAATTTGCAAGAAAGTAATGGGATGGGATTGGAGTGTGAAAACGCAATTGGAGACACGAAGATTTTTGGCGTGGTTCCGATAGGTGGTGCTATCGTACATCCACGTTGGTGGAGACTTCAACCCGTGAAGGGTAACGGCTGTGCGAGTCCACGGAGGGCTCCACCCACGAAGGGTCCACGAAGAAGCAACCTTGTCTATCCCACCATGGCCATCGCCCACAAAGGACTTGGCTCACTACGGTAGATATTCATGAAGTAGGCGATCACCTTGCCCGTACAAACTCCTTGGTTCAACTCCACAATCTTGACAGAGGCTCCCAAGTGACACCTAACCAATCTAGGAAACACCACTCTCCAAAAGGTAATAGATGGTGTGTTAATGATCAACTCCTTGCTCTTGTGCTTCAAATGATAGTCTCCCCAACACTCAACTCTCTCTCACAGATTTGGATTTGATGGAAAGATTATTTGAGTGGAAAGCAACTTGGGGAAGGCTAGAGATCAAGATTCTTGTGGTTGGAATGGAATATCTTGGTCTCAACACATGAGTAGGTGGTTCTCTCTCAGAAAATGTATGATGGAAGTGTAGGCACGTTCTGATGGCTCTCTCCACGAATGAAGAGTGGGTGGAAGGGTATATGTAGCCTCCACACAAAATCTAACCGTTACACACAATTCACAAAACTCGGTGGGACCGAATCATGAAACTTGGTTAGACCGATTTAATTCAAAATGTGAATGTTAGGCTTTTCGGTGGGACCGACATGTCAACTCGGTGGGACCGATGTGCTAGGGTTAAGGTAGAACCTCATCTCGGTTTTTTTGGATGTTGGGTTCCGGCAGACCCTTAAGGTTTGAACTCTGGGGTGCGCGCGAAGATCTTCCCCCTACCAATCCACGCCCGATCGCCTCGCGAGAATCTAAGCTAAAATGATGAACAACACAAGGGACACAAGGTTTATACTGGTTCGGGCCACCGTTGTGGTGTAATACCCTACTCCAATGTGTGGTGTGGTGGATTGCCTCAGGGGCTGATGATGAATAGAACAAAGGATGAACGGCCTCGCGAGAGGTGTTCTTGAGCTGGTGCAATGAACTACTTGGATGAGCTCGATCGCCTCTCGGTCTGATGAGGACTCGATGAGATGCCCTCTTCTGTGGTGGCTAGCCCTATTTATAGAAGCCCTAGTCCTCTTCCCAAATATTGAGCGGGAAGGGCGCCAACAACGGCCATTTTGGAGGGGAACATCTAGTACAAGTTATCCTGACTAAAGTTGGTCTTCGGCTGCCAAAGGCACTGGTGATAACGCCGTCTTGGGCTCCACGCACTACTAAGAAAAGGGCTATAGATAGGATTGACACTAATGGCCCACCAAGGAAGTAGTGCGCCACTACTATATACTAATGGCGCACCAGTTGGTGATACGCCATTAGTGTGGAAGACACTAATCGCGCACCACACAAAAGGTGTGCCACTAGTGTTAATTTTTTTTCATTTTTAAATACATATACTAATGGCGCACCAGTTGGTGATACGCCATTAGTGTGGAAGACACTAATCGCGCACCACACAAAAGGTGTGCCACTAGTGTTAATTTTTTTTCATTTTTAAATACATACTAATGGCGCATCCGACCGAAGTGCGCCATTACTAGTACTAACTAGTAATGGCGCACTACCACGCGGTGCGCCATTAGTAAGCTTCCCCCCACTCCACCTATTCCCCTCCCTCCCTTCCTCCCACTCGACCTAATTTGCCGCCGCCGCCGCACCCTCCGTCCCCTGCCGCCGCCACCCCGACCCCCGCCGGAATCCACCCCCGCCGCCGACCCCGACCCCTCCGGCGACCGGCCGCACCCGCCCAGGTACCTCTCCTCCTTCCTCCTTCCTCCCCATTCCCTTCCTCCCTCCCCTTCCGCCGCGCCCTCCACCTCCCCTCCGCCCTCCTTCCCGCCGTCAGCCCCGCCCACTGTCCTAGCACCCACGGCGACGACACGAGGCCTCGCGCCCCCGCACCGCCCCAGCTCCATCGGCCCCGCCAACTCCTGGATCCATTGGCAACCGGCGTCGTCGCCCCAACCTCCAACTTCCACGGTCTCTCGCGCGTCGTGGCCTCCTTCCCGGACGACCCCGCTGACTCAGATTGTCGCCGGCCTTCCTCCCCTGCTTCCATCATGGAGGTGGCCTCCATCTGCCGTCAACCGCCACCGCGACCTGCCCCAGGGTGCCCCTGCAACCTTCCCATGGCGCCCCCGCGACCTGCCCATGGCACCACCGTCGCTCCACTATGCGTGCGCGTGGCCAGGCAACCGGCATCGTGAGCCCCCGGCCAAATCCCACTCACCGCAGCCGGCCATCCTACGCGCAAGCGACGCCGCGTCCCTTGCATGTTGCTTTCCAGCTACGGTCGCTGCCCTCCGTAGGACATTGCTCCGGCAGCCACTTCAGCAGTCCAAGTGCCCCACTTGTGTCCGTCCGTGCTCCTTCGTGCTGGGACTTGTGCAGGCAGCGGTGCACGCATCTGAAGATTGGGCTGATGCGTCTTCAGCAAACGCTATGACAAGCAGCCAGCTCCTGCACCAATCTCCCTCTATGTCCCTTCGCTTGTACATCAAAACAAGTTGATGCTTTTGTTCAGTTTGATTTAGTAGTCTGAAAAGATCGACAGTGGCATTCTTTGAACTTCCATGTGTACGTATTGAGGCTACCGTTTAAGCAATATCTAGTAGGTCTGAATCATTTTTCACTTTGTTTGTGTGCATGGTCAAAAAATTTGTAGCCCTCCCCGTCACTAGTTTTCTTAAAAAAAAGTTCCAAGAGGCCTACCGCAGGCATCGACCAAGAATCTAGAAGGAAAAGTTCCAAGAGGAGAGAATCTGCAATTGACAAGAGAAGGAAGATTGCTGATGTTTCCCCCTCTTCCAATCCATACAAAGCTCGAGGTTTTAACTGAATTTTATGCATGTATGCGCTGCTGCTATGTGTGTGATGTTAAGTTCCTGCATGATTAACTGCTAGTAGATCCTTTTGAGAGACTAAGAATGGTGGTTGTACTGTGCCTGCTCTCTATTTCTCGGCATGACAAATAATCTATTCTCTATTTCTATATGAATTATAATTAAGTTTCTGTATTGACTAGGTGGGCATTGTACTGTTTAAATTTTGCCTCTCTATTCGTCTTGCTACTGAAGAGTTAATTATAGGCCAGTTAATTATAGTGTTGTTTGTTGGTGCTGAATTTTCATACTGATATGGCAGGTTAGCAGCTGACGAGAGGAGGCTGGGAGCATTAGTATAGCAACCAATTCGCGGCAGGTGGAAGGTGAATTTTCTTCTAATATTTGTAACTGCACTAAAGTAGTCTAGGCATTATCGCTATGAAGTACGGAATATGATTTTTTCTCTAATTGTCATTACGATTGGACTTTATGTTATATATATAAACTGTAGAATCTTATTTTTGTAACTCAGTGTACCCAAATCATAAATCTCCCCCGCCAATATGTTGTTTTGTAATTATAACAGCGGCAGTAAGTAATTATAACAGCAGCGGTTTGGTCTTCTTAGGTATACCATTGTTGAATAGCAAAGTTGTAGTTTAGTGCAATTGTACGTTGTGAGCCTTGCAAGTATTCTGTTTTGTTTGCCAAAAAAATATGCTGCTTCTTTAGTCTGAAGATTTACTGTGAGTTGTGTTATTGGCCAAAAAGTTTTTCCTGTTTTTAACTCTGAATCTGATATAAACCATACGGTTGGCATAAGTGGTCTTTTGTATATGTGCTGGTGCTTTGTTAATATAAAGCTATAGATGATGTTGTACTTGTGATGATGCTACTTGTGATCTTCTGAAATGACCCATTGGCGACTTTATTACGCGGGGATAATAATATTGCAGGTACCCCGAGAGGCCCTTGAGTTTGCCGGAATGTCGATTAACTTATGTTCCGGCAAATTCGGGTACTCCATATGTCCTATTTTCAGCAAAGGTAATGCTGAAATTTTCCGTGAATTTTAGCATGACTTTGCTAAAAATAGGACATATGGGGTACTTGTGACTAATGTCTGTTATCATGCATGTTTTATGATCTGTTGTAAGGGTACTAATTGGTCTCTTCTGCTTCTTATCAGAGATGGCGGGAAGCAGCCACCGCCGCTCTGCGACACCGCAGTACGAGTTGGATGCTTCCGAGTTCTTCACTATCATACTTGAGACTTCAGTATCATCCATGACGCAGGTATATAAAACGAGAGATCTCCCCTTCACCCATCTCATTATGATATCTGTTGTTTGCTACATCACTCATTGTCCCAAACTGCAGAGGCTACCTGACAGTTTTATGAACATGCTGATGGGTGAAGATCCGCCAAATAATGTGAAGCTACAACAGGCCGGCAGCGGGTTTCGCAGGCATTGGGATGTGGAGTTGGTGATCAAGGAGGGCCACATGTACTTGTCTTGTGGGTGGGAGAAGTTCTACCATGCCTACGACCTGCGGCTGGGGTACTTCCTTCTCTTCAGGTATGATGACGACGCCACCATGCTCATCGTGAAGGTGTTCAACACGACTATTTGTCGCATGCGCTACGCTGCCGATGATGATGCCGGTACGTTCTGCCTCTTCTTATTCCTCTACATTTGGCTTTGTCTCACATCGATTGTTAACGGTCATTGTTGCATTTTGGACAGGTAATGGGAGCAGCAGTAGCGACACTGGCTATAGCCAAAGCAGCAGCGATTCTGGCTGTAGCGAAAGTAGCAGCGATTCTGGCAGCAGCATAGACAACAAGAAGGATGATCCGGACTGGAGTGCGGGAGAAGAGGAGCAGAGTGGGGATGAGGAGCTGCAGGATGACGATTGGCATCAGGCTGATGATGACCTAGCGCTAGTGGTGGCTGACCAAGGGCAAGAGATGGTGGTGGCTGACCATGGGCAAGAGATGGAGGTGGCTGAGGATGACCTAGCGATGGTCATGCCTGAAGGTGGCCTCGCGATGGTGGTGGTGCCTGACAATGACCACGCACCGGTGGTGGTGCCGGCGATCCCACAGCTGGGCGACATGACCACGCCAATTGTGGTAGAAGACTACATCCCACTGCCTCCACTGCCTCCACCGCCTCGCCGCTCTAGGCGCATCAGGGAGAGGAAGGAGAAGGAGAAGGAGAAGAACAATGCATGAGAACTGAACTTTGTCAGGTATGTCAGATCTCCTATAGGTTAGTTATCCAAAATGATATATATACTTAGTTACCTATGTTATCTCTAATATGCTTAGTTTCCTATAGGTTAGCTTCATTTTTACCTAAGTTGGCTCTAATATGCTAACTTAGATCTTATATGCTTAGTTTCCTATAGGTTAGCTTCAAAATAACTTATGTTAGCACAAAATGATCAAGTTTACATAATAAGCTTATAGTCTTTTTCTTATTCTTCTTCTTTTCCAAAATGACATAGGTTAGCTGCGTTTTACCTAAGTTGGCTCTAATATACTAACTTAGAGCTTATATGCTTAGTTTCCTATAGGTTAGCTCCAAAATAACTTATGTTAGCACAAAATGATCAAGTTTACATAATAAGCTTATAGTCTTCTTCTTATTCTTCTTTTCCAAAATTCTTCTTATTCTTCTTCTAGTGTTCTTCTTCTTCTAGTATTCTTCTATTCTTCTTCTTTTTCTTCTTCTAACTTCTTGTTTATCATTTTGCAGATTTGATTTATTTCACGGAAGCTTGCATGGATGGAGTGCTTCTTTTCCATTTGTGTTTTTATTTTGTATCAATGTGAAACTTTTGTGAATTTATGGATAACGGTGTTGGATGAACAATGTGAAACTTTTGTAATATGTAACGATGGAACTATGTGTTGGCTATGTATGTATATATGATGGAACTTGTGTGTTGGATATGTATGTATATATGATGGAACTTGTGTGTTGGCTATGATTGTTATATGGATGCTTGTTGTATATATATGTGTTGGATATCTCATAGGTGAAATAGTGACCTGAGATTAAGAAAAAAAATTAAAAAAATTGTTACTAATGGCGCACTACCATGTGGTGCGCCATTAGTATAGAAGACACTAGTGGCGCACTGTGGGAAAAACTAATGGCACATTGCCTGGTGCGCCATTAGTATACCAGATACTAATGGCGCATCAGTGGTGCGCCATTAGTAAAAAATACTAGTGGCGTGCTACTAATGGCGCACTAGTAATGCGCCATTAGTAGGCAAAACCAGCGTGCCATTAGTAGGCCTTTTCCTAGTAGTGACGGTGACCTCCATCCTGCCGCTCTGCTGGTCTTGGTCTCGTTGCACTGAAATGGCAAACTTTGCCTGATGGCTCGGTACTCCACGCCTATGCTTGCCCCCTTTGCACCAAAGAGGAAACAAGGACACTTCGCGGGCTAGCGCCCACCTGGCGCCCGCCTGGTCATGATCATCACAGCTTGCGTCACGAGCACCTCGCGAGGTACCCCTTCCATGATCTCTCTGCCTCCACGCGAGCCTGCCTGGTGAGGCCGCTCCTGAGGAAGCCTCGTGTCATCCGCCCCGCCAGGCTTGGCCCCTCGCGAGGGTCTTGAGTCTTGCGTTGATGAAGATGGGCCGTACTGGGCCACCACTCGAGCCATGCCGCAGGCCGCAGGCAGGCAAGTCTGGGGACCCCCGTTTCCAGAACACCGACAGTAGCCCCCGGGCCCAAGGCGCGCTCGGACTTGGCTTAGTAGAGAAGCGAAGGGGCAAGTGCGGAGCGCCGCGGCCCCATCATCCTGCGGCCTTGGGTGCCGCGAGGCGGTTGATTGGACGTGGGAGTCTCCGCTTCCCCACGCTCCCCCATTATGCGCCTAGCTAGGCGGCCACGAGGATTGTACACAGTTATTCTCCCTTTGCTGCCTGCATGCTCCTTGTTCTCTTTTCCTCCTCGAGCCTCTGCTTCTGCCTCCAATCCATCTTGAGTTCTTCCCCCTTTCCATTGCCATGGCGCCAACGAAAAAGGAGAAGGGGAAGAAACCTGCGCCTTCGTCCAGCGCGCCTCCGGCGGCTGCTCCCACCATCGATAAGTCACTCATACTCAACCTGGAAGCCTTGGAGAATGTCTGCTCCGCGCTCGCCCCCAGCTTCAATGAGTGCGGGAGGACGACGGTCTGGCCTGCGTCCCATGCCTCCTTCGACAGGATCATCACGGAGGTCCAATTCTTTGCCGACGCCTTGTGGGCGGGCCTAGTTCCCCCCTTTTCCGATTTCTTCAATGCGGTGTTGTCCCATTATCAGATCCACATGATGCATCTTGGCCCCCAATCTATTACTCTGCTTGCTGGCTTTGCCTTCGTCTGCGAGGGCATGGTGGGGATTCCTCCTTCCGTTGCCCTTCTGCGCCACTTCTTCTCTCTGCGCCTGTCTGATCCTTCCCAGTGTTCGGGATGCGTGAGCTTCCAGGCCGTGCCGGAGACAGCCGCCTCGAGGATCGATTTCGGCCTCCCATCTTCTGCCAGCGGGTTCCGGGAGCGATGGCTATACATGGACGTTGGGGTGCCCAGCCCCCTGCTCGCGCACCCGACATTGCCTGCTATTACCAATCCCGGTTGGGATCACGAGGAGCTTACGAGCCCCCAGCTTGCTTTCGGCTGGCATCGCTTCGACAGGTTGAGGAAGCTCGGGGTGACGGCGCCCCAGGTGGTGAAGGAGTTCCTCCAAGGCCATTCCCGCCCAATGTAGAACTACTTCGGGCATCAGGACCGTATGAGGCCCCAGGAAGAGGATCTTGTGCCTGAGATGCTGAAGAAGGTGCTGAAGGTTCTGACTAGCGACCCCTCTCCTGGCAGCATCCGTCATGGTGGCGCCCTGTTGTATCTTTGCACAAACAAGGTCGTGTTCGTGAGGCAGATGCCGCTTCGACAAATGGGGGCTGTGCCCGGCTAGCCTCGCGGGCCCACGCGAGAACCCGGTTGCTGCGGTCCTTCCCCCAGCCGCCCGTGCCGGCCTTGCCTCAGGAGTCGTTGCAGGGAGGCAAGCATTGGCAGGAGCTGGGGGCCTGATGTCGAGGTCCTGATGTCGCGCGGGGCTCCCAGGGCGTCATCCTCCGGAGCTTACGGAGCCCCCCGCAAGGTGGTGCCTGACGAGGGGGCGCGACTTGCGGCTCCCGAGGCCGGAGCCCCCCGAGGTGGCACCTGATCGCTCCTCTTAGGCTGGTGCCCTTGATGTAGGCTGTCCTGATGCTTCGGCTCCTATGCCGCGCGTCGGCCCTCACGTCGCGAGCTTGGGCCGGTACCGCATAGATTTCGAGGCCCTCCGCAAGAGGAAGGAGGCTTCCGGTGGTGATGATCGCCCGTACCGCCCATTGAAGCACAGCAAGTACTTCGTCGTGGACGAGTAAGTCCCCCCTTCTTGTAGTTCCTTGTTTGCCGCTCCTCCTTCGTGAGCTCTCCCCGGGCACAACCAGCTTGCCCCGGGCTCCTCCGCTGATCATAGGCGGCGAGTGGTTGGAGTCAATCTTCGGTTCCTCATCGGGAGGTGGGTCGGCGCCTGGCTGGGTACCTTGCGGGGCCTGCTCGGCGATTGTGGGGGCGCCAGCCCCCAGCCCCCTGCCGAGAGGGGGCGAACCACTCCAAGGTCCTTCGCCAGCGTCGATCGCGGAGGATGACGTTGATGACGTGCTCCAGCATGCACGGGAGCGCAGCACCATCTGCCGGGAGTTCCTCTAGAAGGCGACAGACGCAGTGAGTCAGCTTGGGGCAGAGCTTGCGGGCGAGGACGCGCGTCTTGAAGCTGAAGGCCTGCGGCTGGTCGAGGAGCGGCACAAGCTGAAGGCGGCTATTGGTCTCGCGTGCCATCAGCGTGACCTCGACAATGCCAAGGCTGAGGCATCCCTGATGGCCTCTTGGGAGGCCTGCTCTCGGGCCATTGAGGAGGCTCAGGAGGCTGATAGGCAACGCGAAGCTGCGGAGGAGCGCGTGTGGGAGCTTCAAGACTGGTGCAATTCCCTGGAGCAGTAGGTGGAGTTGCGCCGAGCCGCCCTTGCGTCGCAGAAAGGGGCCCCTGCTGAAGAGGAGGAGCTCCGGAGGCGCGAGGAAGCGCTGACATTGGAGGTTGCCGAGCGCAACCTTGATCTTGAGCAGTTGGAGACGAGGGAGCGCCAGGTCACCCAAGCGGAGGACGACATCGGTGCGCGGGAGGTCCTGATCCAGGAAGAGCTCGACCGTCGTGTGGAGGAAGCTCGCGCTGGCCTTGAGCGCGAGTATGAAGAGCGACTGGAGCTGGTCAAGGCTGAAGCTACGGGCAGGACGGCTGCTCTCAGGACCAGGCTGACTAAAGCCACACAGCGAGCTAAGGCCACTACTACCGCACTATGCTCGGCGCAGGCCGAGCTGGCCTCCTCCCGCGCCGAACTGCTTCTTCTTCAACGGTGGGTTGATGATGCCGAGGCCGTTGCACCGCAAAATGCGGACGAGATCCGCCAGCGGCAGACGCTAGAACATATGCGTGGACCCATGCTTCGGACAATCAGGGAAAGGGCCAACGCGGCCTTGGGCAGTATCTGCGAGGCAGCCGCTGAGGAGCCGCGTGTGACCAACTACGCCGGCAATCTCCAGTTCTTCACTGACGTGGTGACGCATCTGGAGAGCCGCTCTGAGAGGTCTCGCCAGCTGGTGGAGGAATGGAGCCGTAGCCTGCTCGCGCGGGCATTCTCCCACGTCTTCATCTATCTGCAAAACATCGACCCCCTCTTCGATTTCGACGCCGCCATCGCCCCGGTGCCTGAGGCCGTCTGAGGTGACCTAGCGCAGTGGGTGGAGGACAATGTAGATGCACTCGTCCGGGCCTTCACTTCTGATGACGACGGGGTGATCGTTGCTGCTGACGAAGGCGACGTGGTGAACGGCGTTGAAGACGGTGCCAATGATGGCGATGGGGAGGCCAGCGGCAAAGACGGTGGTGCCAGCGACGCCTCCTGGGACGCCCTGGGGGATGCGGTGAGCGACATGTCCGATTGATCCCACGCTTCCCCCTGCTATTTGTCCTGCACAGTAAGAGACTCGGGCGTGGTCCTAAAGGTTGTGAGAGCATTTTGGGAGGGGAAGCCCCTCATGTAAAAAGATTGTTGCCTATGTGTTGTCGAGATCGACGCCGGATGGGTGCCTGCATGATGCCATGATTTTCGCGATGAGTACGTTGTCGTGGTTTTACCTTTGTCTTGGCGAGCCTCGAGTAGGCTCGCAATGTCCATCCGAGTGCCTCATGAGGGTCCCGTTTGTCCATACGGCGAGAGCCTGGCTGGAGCGAACGCCGGCCTCGGGACGGCGGGCGCACATGCTGGGCCTTGCCCTACTCACGAGGGGCTCGCGAGAGGGAGGCAGCTAGTGTGAATTCCAATTTGAACAGAAATCGGAGCACGAGAAAGCACACCAATAAGACACGACACCCCTCCCCGCATACGCAAACACAAATTCGACTTCAACTTAGATCCGAAACAGGAAAGCTTGTTTGCATGAAAGGAAGCAAAAAGCAAAAGGCCGTGTCTGGCACCTAGTCTAGTCTTCGACGTCTTCTCACTAGCATGGAGCTAAGTGCTGCCACTGGGCGTGGGAGGGAGCCCCCGAGGCCCGAGGGAGGCTCTCCGAAGACTCCGGGTGTGTACAGCCCCAACTCATTATTATGTGAGAGTGTCACAGGCGGCGAGCTTCAGAGGCACTGGGCCTTCTTCACAGGTACTAGCCTTGCGCCACCCTTGACCACCAGATGAGGGCCCTGCCTTGCGCCACCCTTGACCACCATCGACGGTGACCGGAAACCAGGATGACGCCAATGGGGGAAAAGGGGACGCCAGCGGTTCCCCCCATGACCACGGGTCCTCTGCCGGGGGTAGGCCCTAGGGCACCTCCCCGGCAGAGGGCCTACCTCCTAAGAACGCCTTGCTCCGCATGCCGTGGGGAGGAGCCTGGCTCCCGGCCCCTCTCTTGCTGCCCCCAGTGCCCTCCTCCTGAGGGGAGGGAGTCTGCTGCACTGGGGCAACCATCCGCTGCAGCGACCTGAACCTCCTGCAACCCATGGTTAGCATAAGCTTGCTCCTGAGGAATTAGCAGTACCTGGTAGTTGCTGCCGCCGGCATGGTTGTTAAGGCTTCCGTGAGGCTCCTGATAGAGCTCGGCTTCTGGCGCCTCTTCCTCCCAGCCTGGCCCGAGGAACAAGCCGTGGTCTTTTTCCAGTGCGTACCCTCGATCCACCATGTGGGGCACATAGGCCTCCGGGGTCACCACCCCAAAGGCCTCGCCATAGTGCTCCGCGCGCCATACAGTTCGACTTGAAGCTCCATCTTGGGGTTGGTAGGGCGGCGGCCCATTAGGGTCGTAGGCAGTGATGCGCATGCCCTCGCTTACCAGGGGTGGTGCCGACGCAGCTTGTCGTCCGGCGCTGATGGCCAGGCTGGTGTTGATGAAGCCTTGAGGTGCGCCCGGGGGCGCCTGGGCACGGATTGGCCCGCCTCGTGATCCGCCCGGGGCCTGGGGTGGAAGCTGGATGCAGAACGGGGGTGCCCCTGAAGCAACGGCATCCAGGAGCTCGACGACGTGTTCCAGCAGCATATCGTGGTCGCTTTCTTGCAATCGGCACCGCAGCAGCTCTCGCGCCATTGTGAGCGCGGCCTTCATGTTCGCCTGCTCCCATCGGGTGTGCGGTGCTGTGGCTGCAGCATGGCTTGAGGCCCTCGCTGCCTATCGTACCTGTTGCGGGGTGAGGGCAGGCGACGCTTGACCATGTGGCCCGCACCCCGTAGAGCTCTGCGGGGCACGGGCTGCCTGAGGTGCGGGGTTGAGGTCACCTTGGGCAGGCGGCACGTCATGGGCAGGCCATGCCGCCCAGCGGTCGGAGTTGGCCGTTGGATCACCGGACATGGAGGCGATGAAGCGGCGGGACGCCGGACGGAAGAAGAAAGATTTTGGCACACCCCTACCTGGCGTGCCAAATATCGGATGTTGGGTTCCGGCAGACCCTTAAGTTTCTAACTCTGGGGTGCGCGTGAAGATCTTCCCCCTACCAATCCACGTCCGATCGCCTCGCGAGAATCTAAGCTAAAACGATGAACAACACGAGGGACACAAGATTTATACTGGTTCGGGCCACCGTTGTGGTGTAATACCCTACTCCAGTGTGTGGTGTGGTGGATTACCTCAGGAGCTGATGATGAACAATACAAAGGATGAACGGCCTTGCGAGAGGTGTTCTTGAGCTGGTGTGATGAACTACTTGGATGAGCTCGATCGCCTCTCGATCTGATGAGGACTCGATGAGATGCCCTCTTCTGTGGTGGCTAGCCCTATTTATAGAGGCCCTGGCCCTCTTCCCAAATATTGAGCGGGAAGGGCACTAACAACGGCCATTTTGAAGGGGAACATCTAGTAAAAGTTATCCTGACTAAACTTGGTCTTCGGCTGCCAAAGGCACTGGTGATGGCGCCGTCTTGGGCTCCACGGTGACCTCCATCCTGCCGCTCTGCTGGTCTTGGTCTCGTTGCACTGAAATGGCAACCTTTGCCTGATGCCTCGGTACTCCACGCCTGCGCTTGCCCCCTTTGCACCAAAGAGGAAATAAGGACACTGTGCGGGCTGGCGCCCGCCTGGTCTCGATCATCACGGCTTGCGTCACGAGAACCTCGCGAGGTACCCTGCCTTGATCTCTCCACCTCCTCGCGAGCCTGTCTGGAGAGGCCGCTCCTGAGGAAGCCTCGTGTCGTCTGCCCCACGAGGCTTGGCCCCTCGCGAGGGTCTTGAGTCTTGCGTCGATGAATATGGGATGTACTGGGCCACCACTCGAGCCACGCCGCAGGCCGCAGGCAGGCAAGTCTGGAGACCCCCGTTCCCAGAACACCGACAGGTTTGACTGATTACACAAACTCGGTGGGACCAATTTTTGTAATAAGCGAAACAGAGAGTTGGTCAAGCAAACTCGGTGGGACCGATTGCCTATTTCAGTGAGACCGAAATAGTTGCAACAGGCAACAGAGAATTTGCAAGCCCATCTCGGTGAGACCGAGATCCCATCGGTGAGACCGAATTGATTAGGGTTTCTGGCAGTGGCTATGTCAAGTGAACTCAATGGCGCCAGATAGATCAAATCGGTGGGGCCGAGTTTGACTTTAGGTTTAGGACATATGTGGATATGAGAAAGTGGTTGAGGGCTTTGGAGCATATCACTAAGCACTTTGAGCAAGCAAGCCATTAAGCAACACCTCATCCCCTTTTAATAGTATTGGCATTCCTATGGACTCAATGTGATCTTGGATAACTGAAATAGAAAATGTGGAGTCCTGAGCTTTGAGATTTTGCCAATCTTCTGTCCTTAGCATCTTGAAGGGGTTCGACATCCTCTTGTCCATGCCACTCCATTTGAACTCATCTGAAATATACTAGATAGAAGTATTAGTCCAACAAGAGATATGTTGACATTAATTACCAAAATCACCTAGGGAGCACTTGTGCTTTCACCAGGCAATTGGCAGCCACGGGAGCTGACTCTAGCTCTCGGCTCAAGATCCTCGCACAGCTTGTCCTCGTCGGAGTCCCCGACGCCTCAGCAAGGCTCGAAGCTGTCGGGAAGCTCCATTCCTCCGCCCCAGAAGAGAAGCAGGGTGCTCTCACCACCCATTGAGTTCGAGCTGAGCTCCATGCTCATTGACGAAGAGTAAGAAAGAATAATCTCCTTTCCTTCCCACAGTTTCCGCATATTCTCTTGCTTGTTGACTAATCTTTGCTTGCCGCCTTTCTCAGGGAGGACGAGGAAGAAGGCGAGACCCTCATCCACCGGACCAAGCGGCTCAGGCACGCGGAGCTACCAAAGACTATGGAAGGCGTAGGCCCGGCAGGAAGCAGCGGCGACGACCCAACACCAAGCCCCCAGCTCAGCCTCCGGCCTAAAAGTGCAAGGTTGGCCCTCCTGTCAGAGGTGACAGAGGAGAGGTCCCCACCTCCATAGCTAGAGGAGGGAAGGAGACTACTCTGGGTGAGTCCTTCCAGGAGGGGCTCACCCTGCCCACCGATCGAGTCGAGGGATCCTTGACAAGGATTTCCATGGAAGGGTCCGCCCAGTGCGACGCCGTGGTTACCCTGGGAGGGGATGGTGATCTTGGCCCGGCAGCTGACGTTGCCGGGGAAACTGAAGTTGCCTCACGGCAGGCATCTCCGGGTAATCCATTTACTCTTTTTGTGATCTGCTGCTCTTACCATCTTGCTCCATGCTCCTGGCTTGTTAACAATTCCGCACCCTTGTCATTGATTGTTGACTCTGCCTGCAGCTCCTTTGAGTGAAGAGCTTGAACTGCTAGAAGAGGTGGCCAGCATAGGGAAGGATGCCGCGGAGGAAGCCGCCAAGATTGCTGCCGCAAAAGGGCAGGAACATGCCATCGGGGGTATCCAGGAGCTTCTGAAGGAATCAGAGAAAACCCCTGATAACACGTCAGGGTCGGGGGTATTGGTTGAAGAGAAAATCCCCCTCCAAACTATGGATCCCCTTCCCTCATTTGTCACCTCGACAGGGGCCCTGCCGCCAGCTTCGAGTCAACTGGCACTGGTGCTTGCGCAGCTTGGGCTCGGAGCCCCCAGTTCATCAGCGGCGACGAGCGCAGAACTTGATGGAGAGCTCCAACACATCCTAGCACTGCTATACCAGGGGGTCAAAGAGGCAGATGACTCCACCGCTGTCGCCATGGACCTGTCTTTCCCAGAGTCTATGGCGGCAAGGATTAAAGAGATGTAGGACCGGCATAGCCAGAAATGGCAGGTGCTCAAGGAGCAGCGCAGGTCCACAAACAAGGTGGACCAGAAGTTGAGGGACAAAGGTAACGAGCTGCACAAGTGGCACGGCAAGCAGTTCCAGGTCCTCATGAGGCAGCAGGGGACAATCTCGATGGTGAGGGAGGATGTTATTGCCCGGGAGGCTTGCCTGGCGGAGCGCAAGGTGCTTCTGGACACCAGGGAGCAGAACATCTCTTTCCTGGAGCAGAAACTCGAGGCCACCCTCCGCACCAAGGACGATAATCTAGAAGCCCTCGTCCAGCAGCGGACGAAGGAGCAGGAGGACAGGCATAAGGCCGCCCTAGATTCCCTCACTGCCAACTCCGCCACCCAAGTGAAGAAACTTGCTGATGACCTTGCCGCTGCATCTACTGCCAAGGTTGATCTCGACCAGCAGGTGGCCAGGCTGACTGAAGAGCTTGCTGGGAGTACCAAGGTAATTGGGACCCTCAAGGAGGAGGCGCGGAAGGCAGAGATCCTTCTGAAAGAAGTGGAATCACGGCTCTGCTCCAAGATCCAAGACCTTGTGACTGCCAACGGCTCCATTGAAGAGATGAAGGCCAGGGTCGGCACCTTGGAGAGCTCGGTAGAATCTAGCGGGGCTAGCAAGAAGCAGCTGACAAAGGATCTGGACATCGCAAGGCGTCTTCGGAAGGATGCAGAGGACAAGCTGGCGAGCCACTCCGAGCAGGACGATCTTTGGATCAAGAGCTTGATCAACATCGCCGAGCGTCTGATTTCCCAAACTGCAGTGATGGGCATGGAAGGGCCAATCTACTCGGCCAGCAAGCATGAGATCCCCAGCGAGGGGTCTTCTTCAACGACCTGATTGAAAAGCAAAGGTGCGTGAAGAGGGAAGGGTCGGTTGCGTCGCGAGCAAATATCGGAAGCTTGCCCGCAATGCCCTCCTCATGGTCCTGAGGAACATTGCCTGCCGCCATCTGGATCTTGACCTTGCCGATGGCTTCAGGAAGCCGCCAAAGGGCGCAGATGTTTCTGCTGCCGAGGAGAAGGTTGTCCCTTATGCTGACAAGGTCCTTGCCATCCGTACTGCTCCGTGAGGTGGCCATGCCCGGCCTTGAATTATCCTCGCCCCTGAGCTATCCTGTAACAAAACATGATGCATGTCCTGTGTTTAGACATCGTACTGCTGATGCTTGTGTAAAACTGATGCTTTTACTTAATCTTAATTGCATGTTTATCCCCCTTGAGTTCACCCATTGGTGTTCGTACGATTAGTCTCTGTGCGTATTTTGATTTTTGTAAGGGTCGGGCCCTTAGCAGTTATCTTGGCGAGGGTACGTCCCGGCAGGTTTTTCCATGGTAGTTTTGATGTTGCCACCTGTTCTGCGAGGAGGCTCGAAACAGATCGAGGGCACAGACAAAAACTAATAAGGTGTCGTTTACACGAAAGATTTCCTTATACGAACACCTTGATATCCAAGGGACAAGCAAATATAAATTCTAGGTCTATAACGGAGCAACGAATGCGTGGACTTAGCTCTTATTCACTACAAGAAATATGTCAACTTATGACCACCACTATTGGTCACTGAAAGGTCACAAATTTCCATTTATGACCTTTTTGTGACAAAAAACATAAGGTCAAAAGCTGGGCGTCGTAAACTGACTATAGCGACCTTTCTTCTGGAATGGTTGGAAATATTTATGACCAAAATACGTCTACTGTGGCGTTTTGGTCACTAGCAACCTCCCCAGGCCATGTAGGCATCCAGCGTGGCAATCTGACGTGGCACAAGATTCAGCCCGGTCCAATTCGATTTTCTACATGGGTCGAGCCCAACAATTCGGCCTTTTTAATGTATTTTCTTCCTGTGCTTTTATTAGCTACCTGGGTCTGGCCCAACAATTCAGCCTTATTGATTTCTTTGCGTGGCCCTTTTAACAGCAGATTTTCTTTTTAATCATGTATTTTTCTGGGCCATTTCATTGCTAGGCCTCTCATGTTTTTCCCTCAAAAATAATTGTCCAATATAACTTGGGCCTAGCCCAGTTCCGAAAACATTGATCCAATCCAAAAAAAATATTATGCCATTGACATTACAACACATCACCCAGTTCTGATATATTTTCAAAGCAACGTGCAACGTTATTATATTACAACCATTCATTCCAGCAATACTATTTGAGGCTGGCTGGCTAAGCTACTACTAACTGACTGCGGGCTAACTAAGTTTTTTACAAACAAAAAACAAACGCTACTGCATTTGCATGGTGCTGCTGAAATACTCCAGGATCGTGAAAAAATAGAACTAGCCTATCTGGTACATCACAACAACCAAACATGTAATTTGCTTAATGGAAAGATTTCTTCTCCAAGTCCCGCTTCTCCCTTAGCAAGCAATGACAGGCTCATGCAAAACATCTTAGCATTCAAAAGAGAACAAAAGGTAAGTCACTAATAGAATACATAGTACTTTTAAAATAAAAAGTAAAGATACACCAGTATATTATCATTCTACTTATTATTATTATTAACCAGATCATTCTACTTATCTAGAATATGGCTATTGATCAAAATTGGGAATTGAGTTGGCACATATGACAAACTTAGCAGCAAACGAGCAAGGAATGTTTCACATACACGACAAGGTTTAAAAACCATCATTCAAAGTTACAGCAGATCGAAGTTCCATTTGAGTATATGGAATAACATTCATATTCAATCAATAGTACCTATTAAACTACCAGGTGCATGATGGAATTAAATAGACACTAGCTATTCATCTTGCCATCTGCTGTAACAGAGCAACTATGTCAAAGTTAATTATGTGTATGTCACATGATACATGCATCAGGCATAAGGACATCAAGCATCAGGCCGATATCTGTTCAGCAAGACGGAGTACATACCTTTGTGTCGATGCAATGGATGGGGCTGCAGTTGAACACTTGAACATATGGTCCGCATCATCATTGACACTGGACGTCGCACGTACTTGTCCATTTAGAAGTATGCCATGAAAGATGTTACACAAGCAAGTATTAGCATAATGTAGAGCTTCTACAGTACATGCAAGCTTTAGATATGAAGGACCAAGCAAACTATTCTGGAAAATATCTAAAGTTACAGAAAAGCATGTATTGGTATGAGCTTAAAGGAACAAGCACCGATACTTGAGCTTAAACATGTTTTATTTTTACAAGCACCTCTCTAAGCATATTGCATTGTATTCATGGCCTAAGACAAGTGGAGTTAAATAAAATCTGGGTGTTGAATATTTGTGCAACTAAGTCAAAATCTGATGTTTCATCTACCAGAAATAAAATTTAAAGCACATCAACCTTAACACTAAAAGAAAGTGCACAAAACTAAGCTCATCTATTTCATTGTTTCATACAGGAAGTAGGTGACACAAGAGGCTGCAGCTGTTGAGTTTGATTGTTTAGGCAAGATGGCATCTTGCATAAATTATTACGACATAGTTGCAACTGTTGCTGCAGTCCAACAAAAGATACTAGTGCTTCATACTAGCAAGTATGCCAAAATATGTGAAACAGATCATGTCAGTGCGTAGAATTTTAGTTGTATCTTGTGAAAGAAAAAGGACCACAATTGTGGCAGATTCAAGGAGGAAACATGGTGCATTGGAACCAAAACTTTGCATAAAATTCGATCCATATTTTAGTAGCAAAAAAAGTAGCAGCAGCAGCAGCATGACAGACAGACAGACATGGGATATCATATCAGTCTTGAAGACATAGCACCAAGAGCATTTCAGATCACCACATGGATGGTGCGCTTAGCATTGTAGCACTAAGAGGGAAACTAGTGTTCACTTGCACGACGGGATCACAGGCGAATAAGTCGATTGGTGTGTTTTAACAAGTGCACGCACAAAGGAGAACACCAGCACTCCAGAAGGTCAGGTGTTCAGTCCACATGGATATGTAGACAGACAGTAAGTCAGTAAGTACTACTACTGTAGAAAATATGCCCTCGCTAACCTGATATCTCGATCAACAGAGGCAAGAAGTCGACCAAACCAAACCAACCAGGGCGTTGTTCTTGACGCTGAGCATGAGAATGGAGAGGGGCCCCGTGCTGAACTCCTCCTCCTCCTTCTTCCCCTGCTGCCAACAAAAGAAAGACAGAAAAAACGACAGTGTCAGTAAGCTGCTGTGGCGCATGAGAACTCCGTCGAGGGAGAAGAGGGGCGGCGAAAACGGTGAGAGAGCAGAGGAGGCGGCTGTGCTTACCCCTGCGCTTGCGCTGCACTTGATTTGGTCAGTGAGGAGAAGATGGGCGAGCAGCATCTCGTCGTCGCTGAAACCGCGTCGTCCCCCAACCCCGAGCCAGAAGACTCCTCCTCTCCCGGCGCCGTCGGCGTCCAAGTTGATGCAAGCGAGCAGCCAGTCAGGCATCCCACTAGCAGGAGCGCGCGCCGTTCACATCGTCGCAGCACCGGCGCCAGCGCCGTTGGGGTCAGCCTCGCGGATCCGCGGGATCCGACGCGCAGACGGCGGATGTGCCGCTCCCTGCAGGCCACTGACGCAGACAGATGGATCTCGCGAGGAGATGGGAATCCAGCGCCACGTCGGTGCATGCCATACCTTGAACACGGGGGCTTGGGGGGGAGGAGGCAGGCCCGGCAGTGGAGCAGCGCCATGTCCATCCTCACGTCGATCTGCGCTGGCGCCATGGCTTCCTCCGCCGCCGCCATAGCTCGATCTGCTCGTCGAGGCCGCCATGCGGATTCTCCATCCTCTCCTCCGCCCACCAGGCACGCGTCAACCCATCCCCCCGCATGTCTCTGCTCCCCCGTCCGCTAGGGCCGCGAACCCTGGCACCAAATCTATCGGGAGAGGCGACCGTGAGCGGAGGGAGGAGGAGGAGGAGCAATGGGGAGGTCCGAGCGATGACCGTGTGGGGGGAACACCGGAGGAGTGGGGTGGGGGCGGTGGCGCATCGAGATCCAGAGGAAGGGAGTGAGGTTGGGGGCGGCGGCGGGGGGGGGGGAGAGGGAGAGGGTGAGAGCGCTAGGGTTCGCTACGCAGGGAGAGAGTGGAGTGGTGTGCGGTGGGTGGGTGAGACCGTGAGAGGGTGAGGTGAGGGCCGTTGGATCCAGGAGGATCCGATGGTGGTTTATCCATGATCTGCGTGAGAGGCCTTTGGACCAATCAGAACGTAGTATACAGGTATGATATTTTGACCATTTAAATTGGTCATAATTGACTAAAAGAAGTTGCTAAATCATGTTAGCTATTTTATTATGACCTTAAAATATGAAGAGAAAAAACTTCTCATTGTGTCAGCAAATTTGACTATAGCTTTCAGGAATAATCACAAATTGAAATAAGACAAATATTTTTTTAAAGAGTTATGAGAAATGAGTTCTCTTAAATCATTTTTTTCATTTTTCGAGTGTCCAAAATGAGTTTTTTTGAAGGACCTATAATATATTTGTTGCAAAATTGGACCAAATAATTTTTCTAAAATACTAGGCCATATTTAATGCACATTTGACCAAATGGTTGGGTGTAAAAAGTTTTGATCCACCTCTCGTGAAAAAGATAAATTTTCGCCGATTCAGCTGGAAGCGGGTCAAATTTGAACTGTAGCTGCCTTATAGTTTGCTCTTTATTTTTTCCAAAAAACATTTCTAGCTACATAAGTATCTATTTAATAAGAGAAACACCAAAAAAATTCCAATATTCAACCACTAGCTAGGAACGGTCATTCCCGCCGTTTTGACCGCATTTTGAAATAGGCATAAAAAATTCAAAAAAAATCAAAAAGTTGGCAAACATTCGCATTGCCTCGTTATATGTGGCCAAGTTCCTAGAAAAAATAATAAACTTGTAATATGGCAATTATTTTAAAAAAGTGTTCTCAGAAACGAGCTATCACGTGTGGAGATCAATGGCTTTCAAGCCAAATGATCAATCTTATGGCCACATTCATGGCATAGCTTGTTGAAATGATCTCATATTATGCACAAGGGTGCATATTGGACTGGCAAACAATGTTGCCTAAGGAAGTTTTCATTTTCTTTGGACGAAAAAACCATTTTCCATTTATCTAGTGCCCCAAATGAGGTTTTTTTGTGAAGGACCTACCAAATAATTGTTGCAAAATTAGACCAAATCATTTTTCTAAAATACTAGGCCATATTTAATGCATAATTGACCAAATGTTTGGGTGTAAAAAGTTTTGATCCACCTCTGGTGAAAAAGACAAATTTCCACCGATTCAGTTGGAAGCGGGTCAAATTTGAACTGCAGCTGCCTCATAGTTTGCTATTTATTTTTTTTCCAAAAATCATTTCTAGGTACATAAGTACCTATTTAGTTAGAGAAACACCAAAAAAATTCCAAGATTCAACAACTAGCTAGGAACGGTCATTCCCGCCGTTTTGACCGCATTTTGAAACAGGCATAAAAATTCAAAAAAAATCAAAAAATTGGGAAACCTTCGCATTGTGTCATTATATGTGGCCAAGTTCCCAGGAAAAATAACAAACTTGTAATACGGCAATTATTTTAAAAAAGTGTTCTCAGAAATGAGCTATCACGTGTGGAGATCAATGCCTTTCAAGCCAAATGATCAATCTTATGGCCACATTCATGGCATAGTTTGTTCAAATGATCTCATATTGTGCACAAGGGTGCATATTAGAAAGGCAAACAATGTTGCCTAAGGAAGTTTTCATTTTCTTTGGACGAAAAAACCATTTTTCATTTTCCGAGTGCCCGAAAGGAGGTTTTTTTGTGAAGGAACTACCAAATAATTGTTGCAAAATTGGACCAAATCATTTTTCTAAAATACTAGGACATATTTAATGCACAATTGACCAAATGGTTGGGTGTAAAAAGTTTTGATCCACCTCTTGTGAAAAAGACAAATTTCCGCCGATTTAGTTGGAAGTGGGTCAAATTTGAACTGCAGCTGCCTCATAGTTTGCTATTTATTTTTTCCAAAAATCATTTCTAGGTACAAAAGTATCTATTTAATCAGAGAAACACCAAAAAAATTCCAAGATTCAACAACTAGCTAGGAACGGTCATTCCCGCCGTTTTGACCGCATTTTGAAACGGGCATAAAAATTCAAAAAAAATCAAAAAATTGGGAAACCTTGGCATTGTGTCATTATTTGTGGCCAAGTTCCCAGGAAAAATAACAAACTTGTAATACGGCAATTATTTTAAAAAAGTGTTCTCAGAAATGAGCTATCATCTCTCAAGATTCATGGCTTTCAAGGCAAATGATCAAACTTATGGCTACATTCGTGGCATAGTTTGTTCAAATGATCTCATATTGTGCACAAGGGTGCATATTGGAATGGCAAACAATGTTGCCTAAGGAAGTTTTTGATTTTCTTTGGACAAAAAAACCATTTTTCATTTTTCGAGTGCCCGAAAGGAGGTTTTTTTGTGAAGGAACTACCAAATAATTATTGCAAAATTGGACCAAATCATTTTTCTAAAATACTAGGACATATTTAATGCACAATTGAACAAATGGTTGGGTGTAAAAAGTTTTGATCCACCTCTCGTGAAAAAGACAAATTTCCGCCGATTCAGTTGGAAGCGGGTCAAATTTGAACTGCAGCTGCCTCATAGTTTACTATTTATTTTTTCCAAAAATCATTTCTAGTTACATAAGTACCTATTCAATCAGAAATACATGGTTTGATGGAGAGACATCGAGGTTTCGACGGTGGCCGAGGGCCCCAACTCTAGAGCGCGTAAGCTCGCATGCCCGCCGCGTGGTCACCGCGTGACCGTGGCGTTGCCATGTGTTCTGGGCGGCCTAGGCATGTCTAGTGGTTTGGGAACTTCCCAGGTAGGTGCTAGGAAGAAAATCACAACATAAGATTCTCACGAGGAGACCGATCGATGCTTAAACATGAATAAGCAGCCAAGTGTTTGATTAGCGGTACGGGAAATGTACATGGCTAATGGCCGTGAGTTTTGGCTGAGGATGATCAGTTACTAAGAAGACCGTCTTCACAAATTTTCAGCTCAAAAGGAGGAGCCTAGGTGGTACTTGCTTTGCAAACCACCACACTGGACATAAATACGAATGTTGAAGCTCGGCTCAAAATAATGAATGGATTGAGCTGGCATTTGGTGGAGTATGGTTATTTGGGCATAGGAAAGCACTGTAGAAAATGGATACTATTTGGACATGCCAAAGTGGTACTTCCTTCACAAACTGTTGTTCTGAACAGAATAGGAAAATGAATATTTTTGAATTATTTTTGAACTAGGAAAGGAAGGTTTTTACATATTTGACGAAGATATGACCCAAAGAATTTATGAGATTTGTTTGGGAATATTGGGAATGACAGAAATATAGGTTGCTTCACAACCTAGGGCAAAAACTGCCACATGGACATGACACATAGGCAAAACTGCCACATGGCAACCCACCACAATTTACAAGGCTATGACCATCTATATTGGTCGTTAACAACTAGAAATAAGGTAGCGGACTAGCGCTGTTTGCTTTATGACCATTTCGTGTAAGGAAATTACGACCTTTCTGACCAAAATGGTCGCAATGGTTTAGGGTTTGAAGCCCCCTAAACAGCTTTTGACCAATTGGTCTAAAATGGTCATAAATTTATGACCATTTCTTCGAGGGTCACTGACAGAAGGTCATAAGTTGACATATTTCTTGTAGTGATTCTCGCTTCCTTCCATTCCCTTCAGCTGTGGCTGCTCGTCGCATTCGCATTCTTCGGGAAGGATAGTCGCCGCGCGTGTTGCTCTCTGGCTCCCGACATGTGCCGACAAGAATCATATGTATCTTGCGGGCGGGAGGACGCGATGCGGGGTACAACTTGTTTCTCTCTCCTCCCCTTCACACTTTTTAAACAATCTGACGGCGGCTGGCATAAAAGTCACGCAGACATGGATGGCCTTGCCGGAGCGAACTTGCCGGGGCGTCGATCAATGGATTCGCATCGGCGCTCCACTCAAGATTTTCCTAAGCAAGGTAAATACTGGACCGAGTATCTCGCGAGCTCATCGACATTGATGATGCTAAAACCCAGAGTAGCTCGATTGTCAATAAGTGAGAGTGGCAGAGAGAGAAACCATGTACCCTTACACCTTGCTCCTTTTCCCAAACTGGGCTCGCATGGTGACCATGCTGCCTGAATCGTTGTGGTTGGTTTGTTGCCATCATTACTGGTTCCCGCCGCTGCTGCAGCCACGGCGGAGGGGGCGATAGAGATTAGACAGGGTAGGCCGGGGAGCAACATCGCTCCCCCTCTCCGTCCCACCATTCCCCGCCTCTTTCCTGGGCATCATGGATGATGAAGCCGTCGATGAAGAAAACGATGATAAAGATGATGCGCTGCGTACACTCTCAGGTTCGTGCAAGCGCTCCCCCCTACCTAGCATGCCAAAGATGTCGTGGGGGAAAACGGCCACCTATGGGACCATCGGCCCCTTGTGGTTTGGCAGGGGGAAGAGCACATTGCACAAAGAGTGGAGGGTGTAGGGGCAGCACGACAGTGATCACACGGGCAGTTTTACCCAGGTTCGGGCCGCCGCGAGGCATAAAATCCTACTCCTGCTTTGGTGGATTGATGAGGGGTCTGTGGTGGAGACACAGTGATCTAGCCCGGCAAGGTGGCCTCGGGGCGAGAGCAGCTACGTGCGTATGAGAGTACAGGGGTCCGAATACTTTCTAAGGTTCCCACGGCCCTCCGTTTATAGATCAAGGGGTCACCACAATGGCAAATCAGTCATTGAGTACTGTTTAGATAGCAAACAGTGCTATCATACCTAACTCTATAGACAGGACAGTGCACATTAAATGTGCCGCTTAGTGTCACATCATAGCGCTGCCCGGCAAGCCTTGCCGGGCAGTTCGGACACCTTCTCACCTGCCTACGTGACATGTCTCTGGACGGGTGTCATTTTGGAGGTGATTTCCTTTGTAAGTGGCTGCCACGTGCCAAATAACAGCCACTTAGTCATTCGGGGGCTCGACACCGCACCGATCGATGACTTGCGTTGCTATGAGGTGGATTGGTGGAGCCTTGGCAGGGTAGTCCGCTCTCAGCGTCCCCGGCAAGCTTGCCGGGGCGGTCTTGAGACTTGTCTTTGGGGCAACCTCGACCTCGCCAGGCTCGCGTGCCCGGCAAGGGAGGTTTTTCCTTAGTGGTGTCTTGCTCCTCTAGCTTGACTTGGTCTTCTTGATCCGCCCTTTGATTTCTCAAAGACCTCATCTCTCCTGCTTGGCCTTGTCTTGGACGCTGGGAGTTGCCGGACCAGTGGTTTGCTGTCCATGCACAAATCAGGGGGAAACATACACCCCTGTTTGTGTAGCCCGACAACTCCTCAGCAGATTGGCATCGTGGAGCACAAGAACATGACTCTTGTTGAGATGGCTCGCACAATGCTTGATGAATACAAGACGCCTCATCACTTCTGGCCCGAGGCTATTGATACGGCATGCCACATCATCAACAGGGTATATCTTGACAAATTCTTCAAGAAGACCTCATATCAACTCCTCACTGACAAACCCAATGTGAGTTATTTCAAAGTCTTCAGTGCTAAATGTTGGATTAGGGAACCTCATCACAATTCTAAATTTGCACCAAAAGCACATGAGGGTTTTATGCTTGGTTACGAAAAGGACTCGCACACCTACGTAGTCTTCAACACCTATCACCACAAGGTTGTTGAAACTGTAGTTGTGCGGTTCGATGAAACTAATGGCTCGCAAAGAGAGCATCTACCTCCTGTGCTAGATGAAATGTCTCCTAAGGAATCCATTAAGTTCAAAGCGACTGAGGATGTCATACCTACCGAAGAATTAGCTGAAGAAGTGATTACAGATCATGAAGAAAATCATGCTGGTGCATGTAACACCCTGGATTTTGTCCTTTTCTTTTTCTGCTGATTTTCTTGGATTTACTGATTTGAATTGCTTTTTCTGTGGCTGTGGTACTGAAACTTGGGAAGATCATGTCTTCCTAGGTTTCATAGTGGCTTGTCATCCTCATCATCATCCCAAGATCATGTCATTTTCATCCTAGCCCAAATCCAATATTCTTTTTCTAGGGAATATTCCTTTTCTATTAAAGGGATAGCCCTATTTGCCCTAGGCTGTGAAGCAACCTATCTTTCTGTCACTCCCAAAATTCCCAAATAATTCTCATAATTTTTTTGGGTCATATCTTCCTCAAATATGTCAAAATATTTCCTTGGCATCATCAAAGATAATTCACAAATATTCCTTTTCTGATTCTACCCTAAGGGGTGGTTTGACAAGGAAGTGTCATTTATATTTGCTTGATTGACCCCAGACTTTTTGGACATCTTTTCATGTTCATATAATTGCCCCATCCCAAAATTCAACTCAATTTACCTAGTAAATATTCCTAAGTAATTTTTCAAAGTTCATGTCTGAGGGGAGTCATTGTGAAGGAAGGGCAAGCTAGGCATAGCCAAATGAGCTGAAATTTTGCAAGATCCTTCATATGATCATCATGACTCTCCATCAAATTTGAGCTCTTGTAACTCATCTATGTGAGCCTAGCTCCAAATCTTGGTTTCTGGTCAGATTTTCACTTTGTGAAGCAACTATATTTTATATTGCTTCAATGAAGCTGAAAATTTACCAGGACATTCTCCTATCTATATCAACTCCCTCCACCAAGTTTTGGCCCATTTCATCTAGCCATTTGCCATGTGCAATATTTCCAAATTTCAGTCCAAGGAGATGCTTCATGAAGCAAGTGCTAGTTTGGCAAGTCCAAATGGCATGAAACTTTTTGAGCATCTTCATATCTTCAAATCGTTGGCCCATGCCAAAATTCAGCTCAATGCAACTTGCTATGTGAGTGCTACTTCATACTTTGTATTTCTGTACAATATGGTGCATTCTACAGCAAGTACCCTATAGAGACCTCCATTTGGGCTGATATTTTGCCAACACAGTCACCTTGGCATGTGATCAAGCCATGCCAAAGCTCAGCCTCTGCCTCCTCCTATGTTTGTCTCCCTGCAGCACAAACACCTTGCTGTTGAAATGTTTTGGAGCTAGGTGCCAATCTCTTCTTTGCCCCTAGACCAAATTCTTTCTTCAGCTATACTAAGGGGACTTAGGTCTATCCACTAGACATGTCGGCTTGGCCAGAACGCACCGCTTGCACCCGTTCCTGTGGTGATCACGCTTGCGTCATGGTTAATTACGTGCTCCGGCTTGATACGGGCACTGTTCCCGTCGTCTCGACCTCCAACCATGTTCTGGAGCTTCCACGTGATCGACTTCATCATCTCATGCTCGGGCCCCCTCCTGTTTCGCCATAAATGTGTTGCAAACTCCATGCCCGTGCCACCACGAGCTGATGTCCTCCATTAGAGCTTGGCATGAGCTCGCCCGTGAGCTCTCGAACCCTCTTCCATGGCTATATATAGCATGCCCGAGTCCTCCTGCAGCTCCCAGCCTCTCCCCGACCTTCCCCGCCCACCGGAGCTGCCTCTACTCACCTCGCTTCGCCTCTGTCCGCCATGGCCGCTACGGTTTTTTCTCGACCCCGGCGAGCATAGTCCACCTCCACTCCTCATCCCGACGAATCTACCCACGCCCTCGCCCTCGCCGGAGATACCCTACATCACCAAAGACCACCGCCGCCCGCTGTCCTCTGCCTCTTCCTGTCGTCGCGTGCCGCCGCGACCTCGGGCCTCCCCGGCGCCCGCTAGCCCTCTGGATGGGTGCGGCATGACCTCCTGCACCCGCTGGTGCCCTCGCCTCGGCCAATAGTGGTCGGAGCAGCCCGCTCCATCGCCGGCCATCGCCCTGCCTCACCTCACCTCTGTCTCGCTCGGGGGGGTCGAGCAGAGGAAGAAGACGAGTGCCTGCCCTCCTACCGCTCGGGTCCCACCCGTAAGTGACTCTAGCCCTGGGCCCATTCTGTTTTAAGTGGAGACGTATTCTTCAAAATGCATCTTACGCTTATGAAAGTGCACTTTCTTTCTTCTTCGGCCCAGAGTATGCTTTCCTATTAGGAAAGCATATTTCCCAAAAAGGCGCTTTCTGTTTTCTGCCTCCACGGACTTGTTTGTAGCAGAAATATTCACACATTAGTCCATGATCTTCTTCACCTCATAACTCCGCAACCGTAACTCCGATTGAGGTGAAACAAACACTCACTTCTTTGTCTCGTCGAGATATTTCTGTTGGTATCATTTTCACTAGGTGGTCCTGCAGTGAAAATGACCATTTTGCCCTTGCCTCTAGTCAGCCCCCACCGAGAGAGAACCGTCCGGCGTTTTGTTCCGCGGCTTCACCACACTTCTCCCCGGAGTCTCTGTTACCCCCAGGCAAGTCACAACAGCCACTTTGCATGATAGCCATGCAGTAGCCATGGTTTCTACTTGAATGTTTAATAAAAGTTTGCCCATTATCTGTCTGCTTGTTTGCTACTACTGTCGTTGTTTCGATTATGCTCATGGATTCATGTTCACCTTCAAGCTATGTTTCGATGCTTCTTGTTATCTTATACTACTTGCTAGTATCATGTTCTTATCTCATGCTTGGCAGTAGTAGTACATGCTGGTAGTAGTGATATTCGTTCTGGTGCATGCTTATGGTCTGTTATCTAGTACCGTCGTTATGCATGATCCCTTGCATCTAGTTGGGCACATGCTTACTTGGTAGTATTATTGATATGTTCTTGCTTGGCATTTATTGTTGATGCTAGTGGTCATGTTATGCTATGACTAGTGCTATACTCGTGATATTCATGCTCGTCAGTATGCCATGCTCATTTGGATATATGATCCATTGCTGTTATGCTCGATGATTGCGTTGCACCTCCATGCTTATGTTGATATCATGCTCATGCATTATAATTGCATCATGTTATTTTTATGGCTCAGCTTATTGCATTCAAGTTTAACCGGATAATAATGAACTTGACCGAATGTTGGATGAGTCATGGTTGTTAAAGTATGATTTTGTATAGCTAACCACGCGTATTCCGTTTATATATGGTTGTACATATACGCGTATAGGATTCTTTCTTGGTCTCCAAGACTTGTAATCTTGCTATAAATATATGAGCCGATCGCCCCTTGAGAGGCATCTTCCCTCAAACTGATTCTCGTTTATATGGTATCAACCTTTCTTTCCTTAACCTAGCTTCCACCGCCCCACTCCCAACCGCCGCCACCGCCCCAAACCCTAGGCGCCGCCACGGTTCATTCCCAGATCGCCGCCATGTCCACCTCCGCATCTTCGTCGTCCATGCTCGGGGCGCAGACCTCCGGGGCCCTCACCAACTCCACCACCACCGCCACAACCGCTGCCACCGCGCCCGCCCTCACATTGCCGGCCTCCCAGGCCGTCCACGTTGCCAGCGTCAAGACGCACGTCCCCGTCGTCCTCGACCTGCAGCAGTCAAACTACGCCAAGTGGCGCATGCTCATCACTGTCCTCCTCGGCAAGTACGAGCTCATGGATCACATCTCCATCGTTGATACGTCTCCAACGTATCTACTTTTCCAAACACTTTTGCCCTTGTTTTGGACTCTAATTTGCATGATTTGAATGAAACTAACCCGGACTGACGCTGTTTTCAGCAGAATTGCCATGGTGTTGTTTATTGTGCAGAAAACAAAAGTTCTCGGAATGACCTGAAAATCCATGGAGATAACTTTTGGAAAATATAAAAAATACTGGCGAAAGAATCAAGGTCAGGGGTCCCACACCATGTCCACGAGGGTGGGGGCGCGCCCCCTGTCTCGTGGGCCCCCTGATGCTCCACCGACCTCAAGTCCAACTCTATATATTCCGTGTCGCGGAGAGAAAAAATCAGAGAGAAAGTTTCATCGCGTTTTACGATACGGAGCCGCCGCCAATCCCTAATCTCTCTCGGGAGGGCTGATCTGGAGTCCATTCGGGGCTCCAGAGAGGGGGATTCGTCGCCGTCGTCATCATCAACCATCCTCCATCACCAATTTCATGATGCTCACCGCCGTGCGTGAGTAATTCCATCGTAGGCTTGCTGGACGGTGATCGGTTGGATGAGATTTACCATGTAATCAAGTTAGTTTTGTTAGGGTGTGATCCCTAGTATCCACTATGTTCTGAGATTGATGTTGCTATGACTTTGCTATGCTTAATGCTTGTCACTAGGGCCCGAGTGCCATGATTTCAGATCTGAACCTATTATGTTTTCATGAATATATGTGAGTTCTTGATCCTCTATTGCAAGTCTATAGTCACATATTATGTGTTATGATCCGACAACCCCGAGTGACAATAATCGGGATACTTCTCGGTGATGACCGTAGTTTGAGGAGTTCATGTATTCACTATGTGCTAATGCTTTGTTCCGGTTCTCTATTAAAGGGAGGCCTTAATATCCCTTAGTTTCCACTAGGACCCCGCTGCCACGGGAGGGTAGGACAAAAGATTTCATGCAAGTTCTTTTCCATAAGCATGTATGACTATATTCGGAATACATGCCTACATTACACTGATGAACTGGAGCTAGTTCTGTGTCACCCTATGTTATAACTATTACATGAGGAATCGCATCTGACATAATTGTCCATCACTGATCCAATGCCTACGAGCTTTTCACATATCGTGCTCCGTTTATTTACTTTTCTGTTCCTACTGTTACAACTACTACAAAACTACTATCTTTACTTTTGCCACTGTTACCATTACTATCATACTACTTGCTACTAAATACTTTGCTGCAGATACTAAGTTATCCAGGTGTGGTTGAATTGACAACTCAACTGCTAATACTTAACAATATTCTTTGGCTCCCCTTGTGTCGAATCAATAAATATGGGTTGAATACTCTACCCTCGAAAGCTGTTGCGATACCCTACACTTGTGGGTTATCAAGACTAATTTCTGGCGCGGTTGCCGGGAAGCATAGCTCTATTCTTTGAGTCACTTGGGATTTATATCTATTGATCACTATGACAAACTTGAAAGACGAAAGAGCAAAGATTTTTCCCTCAACTACGAGGGGAGGTAAGGAACTGCCATCTAGCTCTACACTAGATTATCTTTCTGTTTTGAGTAAGCTTGCGACACCTAAACTTGCTACTGCTATGAATTCTGATATGTCGCATGTTATTGATGATGCCACTTCTGCTATGCATGATACTTATGATGAAACTACTTCTGTGCGTGATACTACTTTGCCATTAGGTGAATTTCTTGATGAACAACTTGCTAGGATTAGAGAGAATGAAATTATTGATGATAGTGATGATGAAAGTTCTCCCCCTGATTATGAATTGCCTGTTGTTCCTGAGGGTTATGTTATGGATGTAGAAGCTGCTAGAGCTATTTTTGCTTGCAAGGATAGATACGATCTTAAGAAGTTATTAGTTAAATGGAAGCGGCAATCTCTTAATGCTAGAATGAAACATGACCTCGCTTTTTCTACTTCACCTATCTGTGTTATTGATAAGGATTATGAATTCTCTGTTGATCCTGAGATTATTACTTTGGTTGAATCTGATCCTTTTTATGGCTATGAATCTGAAACTGTTGTGGCACATCTTACGAAGTTAAACGATATAGCCACCCTGTTTACTAATGATGAGAAGTCTCTCTATTATTATATCCTTAATATATTTCCATTCTCATTAAAGGGTGATGCTAAAACTTGGTTTAATTCTCTTGATCCTGGTTGTGTGCGTAGTCCCCAAGATATGATTTATTACTTCTCTGCTAAATATTTCCCTGCTCATAAGAAACAAGCTGCCTTGCGGGAAATATATAATTTTGTGCAAATCAAAGAAGAGAGTCTCCCACAAGCTTGGGGGAGGCTTCTCCGATTACTTAATGCTTTGCCTGATCATCCTCTAAAGAAAAATGAAATACTTGATATCTTTTATAATGGACTAACTGATGCTTCCAAGGACTACTTGGATAGTTGTGCTGGTTGTGTTTTCAGGGAAAGAACAGTCGACCAAGCTGAATTACTATTGAATAATATGTTGACTAATGAAAATAATTGGACTCTTCCTGAGCCAATTCCCGAGCCAATTGAGCCAACTCCTGAGCCTATTCCTAAACCTACTCCGAAGAAGAGTGGTGTTCTATTTTTCAATCCTGAAGATATGCAAGAGGCAAAGAAATCAATGAAAGAAAAAGGTATTAAAGCTGAAGATGTTAAGAATTTACCTCCTATAGAAGAAATACATGGTCTTAATATACCGTCTGTTGAAGAAATACATTGTCTTGATAACCCGACACAGGTAGTAAAGGTAAATTCTCTCTGTAGATATGATAAAGTTGAAATCCCACCTACTAAATTTCATTGCCCATGCTTAGATGAATTTGATGACTTTATGGCTAGACAAGAAAGTTTTAATGCTTATGTTGGTAGAGAATTAAAGAATAATGCTTTCGAGATAGGACGCTTGAGTGATTATATGGCTAGAGTTAAAGGTGAACTTAAACTCATTAGCAAATATGCTTCTATGGTTACCACTCAAGCTGAGCAAGTACTTAAAGCTCAAAGTGATTTGCTTGATGAATTAAATAATAAACATGACTTTGCTATTAGAGTGGCTACTAGAACTGGTAGAATGACTCAGGAATCTTTGTATCCTGAAGGCCACCCTAAGAGAATCGAGGAGGATTCTCAAAGAAATAATTTAGAGGCACCTAGTTCTTCTAAAAAGAAAAAAGAAAAATGATAGGATTTTGCATGCTTCTAGTGAACCTGTTGTAGACACACCTGAGAATCCCAATGATATTTCTATTTATGATGTTGAAACAAAATCAGGTGATGAACACGAACCTAGTGATAATGTTAATGATAATGTTCATGTTGATGCTCAACCTAGCAAAAATAATGATGTAGAGATTGAACCTGCTGTTGATCTTGATAACCCACAGTCAAAGAATCAACGATATGATAAGAGAGATTTTGTTTCTAGGAAGCACGGTAAAGAAAGGGAACCAAGGGTTCAGAAACCCATGCCTTTTCTGAATGATGAGGATTTTGAGCGCTTTGCTGAAATGATTAGACCTATCTTTCTGCGTATGCGATTAACTGATGTGCTCAAAACAAATCCTTATGCTAAATATATGAAGGATATCATTACAAATAAAAGAAAGATTCCAGAAGCTGAAATTTCCACCATGCTTGCTAATTATACTTTTAAGGGTGGAATACCAAAGAAACATGGAGATCCAGGGGTACCAACTATACCATGCTCCATTAAAAGAAATTATGTTAAAACTGCTTTATGTGATCTTGGAGCCGGTGTTAGTGTTATGCCTCTCTATTTATATCATAGACTTGAATTCAATAAGTTGACACCTACTAAAATATCTTTGCAAATGGCTGATAAATCAACTGCTATACATGTCGGTATTTGTGAGGATGTGCCTGTTGTAGTTGCAAATCTCACTATCTTAACAGACTTTGTTATTCTTGATATTCCCGAGGATGATAGTATGTCGATTATCCTTGGTAGACCCTTTTTGAATACTGCAGGGGCTGTTATTGATTGCAACAAAGGCAATGTTACTTTTCATGTTAGTGGTAATGAGCATACGGTACACTTTCTGGGGAAACAACCTCAAGTTCATAGCATCAATTCTATTGGAAAAAATCCAAATATCATTATTGGAGGTTTTGAATTTCCTCTTCCTACTGTCAAGAAAAAGTATGATATTCTTATTATTGGGGATGTTCATATCCCCGTTGAGGTAACTTAGTCTTATTGGAAATTTCTCCGGCTCCGTGTTATTCGGAATGAGTTTGTTAACAAGACTTGATCAACCTTGTTAGTGGATTCATTTTGATGATCATGAGATGGATGAAACGAGAAGGCACAACCTTCTGTACCCTCTTTTTACTTTCTGTTATTTAGAATAAATAAAGCAAAAATAGTATTATCTGTCTGTTTTCTGAATTATCCGTGCAATAAAAAAATATCCTGAAAATGAAAGTGCTCCAAATGCCCTGCAAATTTAGTATGATTTTTTATGGATTATTTGAGGATTTTAGGCAGTGAAAACACTGCAGGGGGCAAGCACCTGGCCACGAGGGTGGAGGGCGCGCCCACACCCCCGGCGCGCCCCCTGTCTCGTGGCCCACGGTTGCCCCCCTCCACTTATTCCTGCACCCACATACTCCATCTTCTTCCCTAAAAAATCCTCATCCAGCTCAAGCACGAGTTCTAGCTCATTTTGCTAAGATTTTTGATCTCCTTGCTCAAAGTTCCATTCACAAATCTACTTTGGGAGGTTGTTGCTTGGTATGTGACTCCTCCATTGGTTCAATTAGTCTTTGTTCTAGTGCTTTATTCATTGCAAATTTTTGCTGCATAGGTGACCTTGTTCTTGAGCTTGCATGTCAAATTTATGAGGTCCCAAGTAATTCTAATGCATGATATAGTCTCTAGGCACTTGTAGGAGTAGTTGCTGCCAATCTTGTTTAGTTTGATTCATTTTTATTTTGAAGTTACTAAAAATTTCAGAAATTTTCAGAAAATGATAAGGAGATTTTTGAGGGGCTCTTCGAGCCAAGGCTCCAAGGATAAACAAGCTAAGTAAAAGGAAAAGGCCAAGTATAATCTTCCTCGCGTAGCTGAAGTACGGCCGTGTGAATGGCCTTGTGATAATTTCTTGAGAGAAGCTTGGATTTATGAAGACTTTTATTCTTTGATTGAAAATGCGGGCCTCACCGACTTCCTCCACGACCGGGTAGATCAGTATCTCTTACTCACCAATACTCTCGTGCAAAACTTTTATTACTATCCTAAGAATTCACCTCCTTCGGTATCATTTCATTTATATGATGAATTCAAGGAAGTGTCTTTATGTAATTTTTGCGCAGTATGTAGAATACCCTTTGAGGGCAGATTAGATGAAGCACATCGTAAAGATGTGGATGGTTTTGTTAACACCATTACTGTAGGGGATCAGAAGAAGGGTTCTGATGTGAGAATTGCTAGCATACACTTTCCTGTTTTATGCTACTTTGCCATTTTTGCTAGTCGATGCTTAATTGGTCGTGGAAATAGTGTAAACTTCAGTGTTCCTGATATTAATATTCTATTCCATGCCTTGTTTGGTGATAATAGTTTTAGTATGGGTGTCGTTATTGCTAAACGGCTAAGCCTGAACCGTACAAAGGGCCCCATCTTTGGAGGTATCTATGTTGCACGCCTTGCTAAACATTTTGAGATACCTATTAGGCACTATGAGAAAGAGGAGACAATATTGCCTCCTTACCTTTTAGATTATAGGAGCATGGTAGCACATGAGTTTATTGTTCACAATGATGATAACATGCTCCTGCATAACCTGAGATTTAATAAGAAACACAATGAGATTATTACCCTGCCTGTGCCTCTGATTTGACTGCAGTTAATTATCTTGTCTTGCCGGAAGTGGTGTACGCCCATAGAGGCCAGGCATCCGCTCCAGAACCGGAGCCGGAACCTCCACTGGGCCCTTGTCATCCATCATCTTATCAGTGGGATCCAGAGGAGATCGCTAGTCAGTGGTATCCTGATTACACTCCTCAATACACCGGGGAGAGTAGCCACGGTCCTTGGCAATAAGCCAACTTAGGCCAAAAGCCTAAGCTTGGGGGAGTACGTATTTCTCACCGACTTTACATTCATGTTCACACACTATTCTAGTCGTCGGTGCTCATAACCTTTCATTGTATTATCCATGCTAGTTTAACTTCTTTTTCTAGCTTTCTTCTTGTGTGTTTGATAAACCTTAAGAAAACCAAAAAAATAGTTAGTTTAATTTCCATGCTTGTAGTAGTAATTAAAATGAAAACCCAAAAAGATTTCCCGTTCTTCTTTTACTTGTTGGGAGCTTTCCCATGTAAATAGTTTTATTTTCTTTTCTTTCCTTTGGGGGTCGAGAGTAGAAGACCATATTGAAAATGTTTAGTGGCTCTCATATGCATGATTGTTTATTTAACTTGGAGCCCATATTACTTTGTCTTCTTTCTTGAGTTGAATGCTTGCAGATTCCAGCTTAGTCTAATGCACATGCACTATTATTATTATACACATCATTCGGTCGTGCAAGTGAAAGGCAATAATGACGATATATGATGGACTGATTGAGATGAGAAAAGCTGGTATGAACTCGACCTCTCTTGTTTTTGTAAATATGATGAGTTCATCGTTCCTAATTCAGCCTATTATGAAGCAAACATATTTGCAATGATATTTAGAGATTATAGTTGCTTGTGCCATGCTTAATTAGCTATGAATTATAATGGTTTACCTTGCGTGCCAACATGCTATTAAAATGATTATGATGTGATATGATGGGATGGTATGCTCCTTCGAATAAATTGAATGACTCGACTTGGCACATGTTCACGTATGTAGTTGAAACAAATCAACATAGCCTTCACAATATTTATGTTCATGGTGGATTATATCCTACTCATGCTTGTACTTGGTGTAAATTAATTTTAATGCATGTTCATGACTGTTGTCGCTCTCTCAGTTGGTCGCTTCCCAGTCTTTTGCTAGCCTTCACCTGCACTAAGCAGGAATACTGCTTGTGCATCCGAACTCCATAAACCCCAAAGTTATTCCATATGAGTCCACCATACCTTCCTATATGCGGTATCTACCTGCCGTTCCAAGTAAATTTGTATGTGCCAAACTCCAAACCTTCAAATGAAATTCTGTTTTGTATGCTCAAGGAGCTCATGTTTCAACTAGGGATGTCTGTATCTTCCATGCTAGGTGGGTTATTCTCCAGAGGAGTAGGACTCCTCTCCTCATTCACGAGAAAATGGCTGGTAACCGGGATGCCCAGTCCCATGATCAAAAAGATCAAAGCAAATCAAAATAATTGAACAAAACTCCCCCGGGGCTGTTGTTAGTTGGAGGCACTCGATGTTTCGAGCAAGCCATGGGTTGATGCTTGTTGGTGGTGGGGGAGTATAAACTTTTACCATTCTGTTTGGGAACCGCCTATAATGTATGTAGCATGGAAGATATCGCCATCTCATAGTTGTTGCGTTGACAGTGAAAGTATGCCCCTCAAAATGTTATTCATCTCTATTTTAAAATCGAGCTCTGGCACCTCTACAAATCCCTGCTTCCCTCTGCGAAGGGCCTATCTATTTACTGTTGTGTTGAGTCATCACCTTCTTATTAAAAAGCACCCGCTGGAGAGCACACTATCATTTGCATGTATTACTATTAGTTTATATTGGGTATGACTTGACTGGATCTCTTTTACCATGAATTACAATGTTTAGTCAATCCTTGTTCTTTAAAGGTGCTCTGCATTTATGTTTTGCTGTCTCAGAAAGGGCTAGCGAGATACCATCTTGTTATATCATATTATGATTGTTTTGAGAAAGTGTTGTCATCTGAGTTTTATTATTATTTCTCGCTAGCTGATTATGCCATTGATATGAGTAAATATGAGACCTAAGTGTTATTGTGAATATGGTTAGTTCATAATCTTTGCTGAAAACTTGAATGCTGGCTTTACATATTTACAACAACAAGAGCAAATAGAGTTTGTAAAAGTTTTTCTTTATCACTTTCAGTTTATCAACTGAATTGCTTCAGGACAAGCAAAGGTTTAAGCTTGGGGGAGTTGATACGTCTCCAACGTATCTACTTTTCCAAACACTTTTGCCCTTGTTTTGGACTCTAATTTGTATGATTTGAATGAAACTAACCCGGACTGACGTTGTTTTCAGCAGAACTGCCATGGTGTTGTTTATTGTGCAGAAAACAAAAGTTCTCTGAATGACCTTAAAATCCACTGAAATAACTTTTGGAAAATATAAAAAATACTGGCAAAAGAATCAAGGACAGGGGGCCCACACCCTATTGACGAGGGTGGGGGCGCGCCCTCTCCCCCTGGGCGCGCCCCCCTGTCTCGTGGGCCCCTTGATGCTCCTCCGACCTCAACTCCAACTCTATATATTCTGTTTCGCGGAGAAAAAAATCAGAGAGAAAGTTTCATCGCGTTTTACGATACGGAGCCACCGCCAAGTCCTAATCTCTCTCGGGAGGGCTGACCTAGAGTCCGTTCGGGGCTCCAGAGAGGGAGATTTGTCGTCGTCATTGTCATTAACCATCCTCCATCACCAATTTCATGATGCTCACCGCCGTGCGTGAGTAATTCCATCGTAGGCTTGCTGGACGGTGATGGGTTGGATGAGATTTACCATGTAATCAAGTTAGTTTTGTTAGGGTTTGATCCCTAGTATCCACTATGTTCTGAGATAGATGTTGTTATGACTTTGCTACTTCTCGGTGATGACCGTGGTTTGAGGAGTTCATGTATTCACTAAGTGCTAATGCTTTGGTCCGGTTCTCTATTAAAATGGGGCGACCTCACCATCACCACCTACTGCCATCGCCTGAAGGCCCTCTCCGACGCGCTGGCGGGCGTGGGGCAACCCGTGACTGACCAGACTTTGGTCCTCACCTGCCTTCGGGGCCTCAACCCGTGCTTCTCTGACATCACCACCCTTGTCACAATGCAAGTCCCGGCTCCGACCTTCCTGCAGACGCGCTCCATCCTCCTTCTGTGCGAGAACCAGCTCGCCAACGCCACTCCTGGTGGCTCCGTGCCGCCTCAGGTCGCACTCTATGGTAACACCACCGGGTCCTCCACCGGCGGCAACTTAGGCGGCCACAACGGCGACGGCGGCCGCTGGTCGAAGAAGAAGAAGAACGCGGGCGGGGGTGCGGCCAACTCCAACACCACTCACCCCCCCAGCGGCACCCGGCCCATGGATCTGCTTCAACCCGTACACCGGCCAGACCCAACCGATGCAGCCCACCTGGCGCCCTTACGCCGCCCAGGCTCCTCCCGCTGGGGGTGCTGGCCTCCTTGGGCCGGCGCCGCGGCGTGCCACACCAGCGCCGCTGCCTCGTCAGTCAACCTGGGTTCCCCCTGCACTGGTTGCTTACAGGACCCAACTGGCGCCGCTCCATGGTCAGGCCTGGGGCACTAACCCGCCTCCACCCGCGGCGCCGTACACCCCCGGCCCGACATGGGATTGCTCCACCCTCATCGCTTCCCTGAATGCCATTGTCGGCTCTCTAGCCACCGGCCCTTCTACACCAAGCGCATGGGTCATGGACCGGCGCAATCTCGCACATGGTCTCCGACCCTAGTATACTCTCCACCTCCTCATATCCTCCCCCTTCCCTCCGTGTAACCGTTGGCAATGGCGATCCTCTTCCCATCACCGCCACCGGCCACATTACTCTCCGCACACCTAGCCACACTTTCCATCTTAACAATGTTTTAGTTGTTCCCGATATCAGCAAATATCTTCTTTCTACTCGTCAGTTTACCATTGATAACTCGGTTTCTGTTGAATATGACCCGTGTGGTTTTCTATTAAGGATCTTCACACTCGGCACGAGATTATTCGTTGCAGTAGGCTCAGTCCGCTCTACAAGTTCTTCGCCAACACCAACACCACCACATCGCTGTTTGGACTCGTCGCCACCACCACCACATCGGAGCTATGGCATCATCGCTTAGGACATTCGGGTCGTGACTCTATGTCACATTTATCTTCAGAATTTGCTATTCCATGTAATAAAAGTACTCAAGTGTGTCATACATGTCAACTTGGCAAGCACGTGCGTCTATCATTTTCTAGATTATCCACAGTTTTTGTTGTTCCATTCCAATTGCTTCATTGTGATTTGTGGACATCACCTGTTGCTAGTAACTCAGGCTTCAAATATTACTTGGTCATTGTCGATGATTTTTCTCATTTTATGTGGACCTACCCACTCCACCGGAAATCCGACACATGTGATATCCTCGTTAACTTTGTATCATACGCACGCACACAATTCAATCTTCCGGTCGTGTCCTTCCAAACCGACAACGGCACTGAGTTTGTTAACTCCACCTTCGTCGAGTTCCTTGCCCGCAACGGCATTCACCTACGTATGTCTTGCCCATACACTTCTCCTCAAAACAGCAAGGCTGAGCGTGCTATCCGCACACTCAATGTCATCACCCGCACACTCCTCTTCCAGGCTTACATGCCTCCTTCCTACTAGGTCGACGCTCTCAATGTCGCCACCTTCTTACTTAATCGCCGTCCTAGCCAAGCCCTGCAATTCTGCATCCCATATACACTTCTCTACCAACAAAAACCCTCCTTCTCCGCCCTTCGCGTCTTCGGGTGCCTGTGCTACCCAAACCAATCCACTAAAGGACCTCACAAACTCGCTCCGCGCTTCGGGTTACCCTACCTCACATCGTGGCTATAGATGCCTCGACTTATCATCCCGCCGCATCATCATCTCCCGCCACGTCATCTTTGACGAACACACCTTTCCCTTTGCCACAGATCACACCAATACATCCCCGGACGATCTAGACTTCCTGCTCGACCTGGCCGCCATGCACTCGGCTCCCGCGGTCCTCCCTGGCCTAGCCCGCCATGCATAGCCCGGCCTCCTCGCCCCGCACACGCATCCTCGACGCGCTTCCCTCACCTGTGTCGACTCCATCCACGTCTCCCGGCCGGTCCCCTTCACCACCACCGCCGCCGCCACCCCCTCCCCCTCCCCATCGCTCTCGTAGCAGCACCGCTCCTGCCATCAACTCTCACACCATGCTCATGCGCGCCAAGCGTGGCACCAACTGATTGACAAACTCAATCTGTCAGCCAAGCACTCCATCATCTGACCCATTCCCAAAACCTATCACTCCGCTCTTTAGGACCCTCTTTGGCATGCTGCTATATTCGAGGAGTACGATGCTATCATTCAGAACCGCACTTGGTCTCTGGTTCCTCGTCCAGTTGGTGCTAACGTTGTTTCAGGCAAGTGGATCTTTAAGCACAAGTTTGGCGCTGATGGTGGTCTTGCTCGGTACAAGGCCAGGCGGGTGGTACGTGGATTCTCTCAGCAGCCCGGTATTGACTACGATGAGACTTTTAGTCCTGTTGTGAAACCTGCTACGATCCGCTTTGTGCTCAGCATTGTCGTCTCCCATGACTGGTCAGTTCATCAGCTGGATGTCAAGAACGCTTTCCTCCATGGCGATCTTGATGAGGTGGTTCATTGTGAGCAGCCGCCCGGCTTCATCGACCCCACATGGCCCCAGCATGTCTGCCTGCTCCACAAGTCCCTCTATGGACTTAAGCAGGCGCCCCGCGCGTGGTACCAGCGTTCGCTCATCATGGTCATCGCCTTGGGTTCGTGGCTCCCCAGAGCGACGTGTCTCTGTTCATGCTTCGGCACGGTACCGAGATGGCCTACCTGCTTCTCTACGTTGGCGACATCATCCTCACCGCCTACAGCGCCGGGCTTCTCCAACATATCACCAACCAGCTCCACCGTGAGTTCTCCATGACCGATCTCGGGGACTTGTCTTACTTCCTCAGGATCTTGGTCTCCCGCTCTACTTCAGGGATGCTTCTCTTGCAGCGCTAGTATGCCATCGACCTTCTTCAGCGCGCCAGTATGATGGACTGCAACCTTTGTGTGACGCCCATCGACACTCGTTGCAAGCTCTCTGCCGATGAGGGTCCACTCGTCACCAATGCTACTGAGACTGGAGTTTTTCCGGGGCGCTTCAGTACCTGATGCTCACCCGTCCCGACATCGCTCATGTTGTTCAGCAAGCGTGCCTCTACATGCACGCCCCTCGGGAGCCACATCTCAACCTTGTTAAGCAGATTCTTCGCTACGTTCGTGGCACTCTCGACCTCGGCCTTCAGCTTCACTCCACGCCGGCCTCCTCGCTCACCGCCTAATCCGACGCCGATTGGGCCGGCTGCCCCGACACACGATGCTCCACCTCTGGCTACTGTCTATATTGGCGACAACCTGGTGTCCTGGTCCTCCAAACACTAGGCCACGGTGTCTCTCTCCAGTGCCAAGGTGGAGTACAGAGCGGTGGCTCATGCTGTGGCTGAGTGCTGCTGGCTTCGCCAGCTTCTTCTTGAGCTTCATCGTCCTCTTCCGTCCGCGACTGTTGTCTTCTGTGATAACATCAGTGCTGTTTACATGGCCTGTAACCCGGTCCAGCATCGCCGCACAAAGCACATCGAGATCAACATCCACTTCGTTCGTGAGAAGGTGTCTCTTGGTCAGATTCGGGTTCTTCACGTGCCGTCTTCGCAGCAGTTTGCCGATATGATGACGAAGGGCTTGCCGTCACACCTCTTCGAGGATTTTTGGTACAGTTTATGCATTCGACTGATGCACAAACTGCAGGGGGATGTTAAAGTATGATTTTGTACAGCTAACCACGCGTATTCCATTTGTATACGGTTGTACATATACGTGTATAGGATTCTTTCTTGGTCTCCAAAACTTGTAATCTTGCTATAAATATATGAGTCGATCGCCCCCTGAGAGGCGTATTCCCTCAAACTAATTATCATTTATAATGGTGCCACCAAATCGAGCTAACCAGTGCAACCACATTTGCCTTTTATGGGAAGGTCCTAACTGGGTCTATTGCCATGCCTCTCGCCGGTGCCTCCAACGAGGGAAGGTTATGGGCGCGCACTACCCTGATCAGGTAGGCGGACATAAGCCTTGTGAGCCCGTTGTTGTGATTGGTATACCTTGTCCCCATTTGGGACCGTTGATTTGTTTTGCCACGACGGTGGCCGTTGGATGTCTTTGGTAGACATCGGGGCCACCCATGACTTAGCCCAGAGGGGAGTTGGTCGGAGTGGCCGGGAGAGTGTCATGGGCAATAGATCGGTTTGGTCAGAATGCCTTTGGTCCACCCGAATGGGAGCGTGAGGCCATGGGTTCCGTGGTGTGGGTATTGTGTACTAACCTCTGCAGAGTTTGTGTTAAATCTATCGATAGCCGTGCCCACGGATAAGGGCCTAGTTCATACTCGGTCACACTATGGGTCAACAGTAATAATGATAACTCGATTAATAACAACCATGGTTCAAGGATGAGAAAGAGATTGGTTGTGATCGCGAGACGGTCATGGATGTATCGTGGATACCAAAGTTGGTTGATCTTTATGTGATCATGAGAGGATCACCGTGGTATCGAGGATACCGAGTTTTTGGATATTTGTGGTGTTATGAGAGAATCACGGGTAAAGGTCAAGCTCCTTATGATCATGTACTGATTACTACGGTATTGTAATACAAAGCTTGATTGGGTCCTGAGATGATCGTGTGATGTTCATGATGGTAAGCTTATGCATGTGATGATTACGAGGTAAATCGAGCAGAGTAAGGTGGTGCATGATAGTGTCATCGTGTCGCATGCTAGTATCATCATGTTCATATGTTCATGCCATGCTCATATTATTCTAGTTGTATCATGTCCATGCTATGATTGGTCTGATAGTATCATCTTAAGCCTTGTTAACCTGCAAATGCCATGTTGCTGTTTGTCTTGACTGCTTTTGGTTATTGTGAGCTTGCAAGTACATTCAATGTACTGACTTGGCGTGTCATACCAGTTTGCAGGTCGTGCCTAGATTGCTTGCTTGTTTGGTTTGGTTCCTGTGTTCACGAGCTAGGATAAACATTCCAGCCAGAGTCCCCGCGGATTGGAGTCCATCATCGTCGTTCGTTGTTCCGCTGCTAGTAGAGGTTCCGCTGCCTCGAGTTGTTATGCTACTTGCATAGAGCAACTATGGTTGGCGTAGTGTCGTCGTGCCACTGTTATTAATTGTAATATCGGAGACCTTGTATTCATATTCGTGTTGTAATAGAGAGCTAGTTTGTTCTATGCTAAGCAATGCAGTATTCCAGAAGACTTCACCTTGTTATCTTGGCAGGAATACGGGGCGTTTCGGTTTCTCTGAGCCGGGGTGCCACGGTGCATCAAACAAAAATGGGTCTGAAGAAAATGTTGAGCCCAATCAAAGTCGTCAACCTGCTCATCCTCGCGTTAAAATCAAGTGCAAATTGAGAGAATCATCGACGACATCAACGCACAGGTCCTCTCACATGCTCAAAAGCAACACATTTGTCTAACTTTTGTGGGCACTTTGCTCATGTCTCTATCACAGAGCCCACCAAAGTTTATGAGGCATTTCTGGAGCCTGAGTGGATTCAAGCTATGAAAGAGGAATTACATCAATTCGAGATCAATGTGTGGGAACTTGTCAAGCGACCAGACCCATGCAAGCACAATATCATTGGTACTAAGTGGATCTACCACAACAAGCAAGATGAAAATGGCCTAGTGGTGAGGAATAAGGCTCGTCTTGTAGCTCAAGGCTACACATAGGTTGAAGGAATTGATTTCGATGAAACTTTTGCACCTATTGCTAGACTTGAGGCTATTCGCATATTGCTTGCTTATGCTACCCATCATAATATCATCTTATATCAAATGGATGTGAAAAGTGCATTCCTCAATGGTAAGCATGAAGAAGTATATGTTCCTCAACCCCCATGTTTTGAAGATCCTAAGCATCCTGACGAAGTCTTCAGACTCAACAAGGCCCTCTATGGCCTCAAGCAGGCCCCTCGGGCATGGTATGATACACTAAAAGAATTACGCATGAAGAAAGGCTTCAAACCCGGTTCACTTGACCCAACTCTTTTCACCAAAACATATGATGATGAATTATTCGTGTGCCCAATATATGTTGATGATATTATCTTTGGCTCTACTAATCAACGTTACAGTGACCAATTTGCCTATATGATGAGTGAAGAGTATCAAGTGTCTATGAGGGGAGAATTGGAATTCTTCTTAGGTCTTCAAATTCGTCAACAATGCAATGGCATCTTCATATCTCAAGATAAATACCTCAAGGATGTGCTGAGGAATTTTGGCATGCAAGATTGCAAAGGCATCAAAATCCCTATGCCCACTAATGGCCATCTATGCACCGATGAAAATGGTAAAGACTTCGATCAAAAGGTATACCGCTCAATGATTGGCTCTTTATTGTATCTATGTGCATCTAGGCCAGATATTATGCTTAGTGTTTGCATGTGTGCCTGTTTTCAAGCTACACCGAAGGAATCACACCATAAGGCTGTGAAACATATTCATTGAAATCTAGCTCACCTCCAACACTTGGATTATGGTATGCCAAGGGCTCGGCTTTTGATCTCATTGGATATTTTGACTCTGACTATGCTGGTGATCGAGTGGATTGCAAGTCAACATCACGCACATGCCATTTCCTCGGATGATCCTTAGTATGTTGGTCCTCGAAGAAGCAGAACTGTGTATCACTGTCTACTACTGAAGCTGAGTATATTGCTGCTGGTTCTTGTTGTGCTCAATTGTTGTGGATGAAGCAAACCCTCAAGGACTACGGTATCAACATGAAGAATGTGCCACTCTACTGAGACAACGAGAGTGTCATCAAGATTTGTCACAACCCAGTTCAACACTCGAAGACTAAGCACATCCAGATTCATCATCATTTTCTTCGAGATCATGTGTTGAAGGGCGACATTTCCATCGACCACGTGAAGGCTGAAGAACAGCTAGCAGATATCTACACAAAGCCCTTGGATGAGAAGAGATTTAGCAAGTTGTGGTGTGAGCTAAATATCTTAGAATCTTCAAATGTTCTTTGAAAGGACAGACATCCTAACACTTATGCAAAATTGACGACTTAGATGTACAACACATGAAGTAACGTTTTTCTTCAATCAATGTACACTAACCCTCAAAGTGTGAAGAAATTAATGAAGAATTTAATCCTCAGAGCCCTCTCATAATTGTACGCGGTGCCTGAAATCATCATTCTTATACGATGGGTCACGCCACCAACCAAAGTTGAAAATCTTCAAATTTGAGTTTTTCTTCAATTTGCAAATTCTTCAATTTTCAAATTCCTCAAGTTTTTTCATTGACTATATATAATATATATATATATAGGGCTGGACTATTCTGTTACCCATAACAGAATATTATTCGGTTACCCCCCCCCCCCCGCCCCTATAGGCGCGACGCGCACACAACCGTCGAATCCCCTCGACCCCAACCCACCTTCTTCCACTAGAGGCAAGCGTCGTGGGCGAGCAAGCGACGGCGGCAGCCGGAGCGAGGGAGCCCGCGGTGCCGCGACTGGCTGACGACGGATCCGCCACCGCCTCCTGCCTCCCTCCATCACTGGATCCAACGACGGGGCCGTGATCCCCGCCCTCCTGCCTCCTCCTGCCTCCCTCCGTCACCGGATCCAACATCGGGGCCGTGATCCCCGCCCTCCTGCCTCCCTCCATCACCGGATCCATTGACAGTGTCGTTATCCCCGCCTCCTGCCTCCCTCCGTCGCCGGATCCAACGACGGGGCCGTCATCCCTGCCTCCTGCCTCCCTCCGTCGCTGGATCCATCGACGGGGCCGTCATCCCCGCCTCATGCCTCCCTCTGTCGCCGGGGCTCCTTCTCCGGGGCAGTGATCCCCACAAGGTGCTACCTCAACAAACCTCTTTGCCAGACGTCCACCACAAGCAGGAGCTGCGTCAATGGCGCTGCCTCCCAAGAACATGCCAGTACAATGCCCACGAGAGGTAGAAGAAGAAGTCAGTCCATTGGAGATAAAGTCTGCTTCCCACGTTTTTGTCAGTCCGTCAGTTCATCAGGATGTCGAGGTTATTATCAGTACATTTAATATGCTAGCTTCAGTTCAAGTAAAAAAACTTAAACTTATGCATCGGTCCAAGGAGATAGTACTAAGGTTCAGCTACCACTGAATGTTGTATGTTGTTATTTCTAAGAGTACAAGTCATGTAGTTGCATCAGTTCGAACGAGTAACAAAACTGTTACTGAAAAAATATAAAATCGTTGAAGTTTTCAAGTATTGGGTAAAGATTTGATGGATTATGGAACAAAGAGTGGCAAGAACCTAAGATTGGGGATTCCCAAGGCACCCCAAGGTAAAATTCAAGGAGAACCAAAAGCCTAAGCTTGGGGATGCCTCGGAAGGCATCCCCTCTTTCGTCTTCGTCTATCGGTAACTTTACTTGGGGCTATATTTTTATTCACCACATGATATGTGTTTTGCTTGGAGTGTCTTGTATGATTTGAGTCTTTGCTTTTTAGTTTACCACAATCATCCTTGCTGTACACACCTTTTGATAGAGACACACATGATTCGGAATTTATTAGAATACTCTATGTGCTTCACTTATATCTTTCGAGCTATATAGTTTTTGCTCTAGTGCTTCACTTATATCTTTTAGAGCACGGTGGTGGTTTTATTTTATAGAAATTATTGATCTCTCATGCTTCACTTATATTATTTTGAGAGTCTTCTATAACAGCATGGTATTTGCTATGGTTATAAAAATTGGTTCTAATATGATGTGTATAATAAAAACTTTCATAGAAAGTGCATGATCAATTTGATGCTTGATAATTGTTATGAGATATAAAGGTGGTAATGTTAGAGTCATTCTAGTTGGGTAATTATGAAATTGAGAAATACTTGTGTTGAAGTTGTCATGTCCCATAGCATGCACATATGGTAAAAGTTGTGTAACAAATTTGTTGCATGGGGTGCTATTTTGATTGCCTTCCTTATGTGTGGAGGTCGGATCACGTGATGGTTAACTCCTACCAACCCTTCCCATAGGAGCATGCATAGTAGTACTTTGCTTTGAGGGCTAAGTAAACTTTTGCAATAAGTATATGAGTTCTTTATGACTAATGTGAGTCCATGGATTATATGCACTCTCATCCTTCCATAAATTTTCTAGCCTCTACGGTACCATGCATTGCCCTTTCTCACCTAGGGAGTTGGTGCAAACTTCGCCGGTGCATCCAAACCCCGTGATATGATACGCTCTATCACACATGAACCTCCTTATATCTTCCTCAAAACAGCCACCATACCTACCTATCATGGCATTTCCATAGCCATTCTGAGATATTTTGCCATGCAACTTTCCACCGTTCCATTTATTATGACACACTTCATCATTGTCATATTGCTTTGCATGATCACGTAGTTGACATTGTATTTATGGCAAAGCCACCATTCATAATTTTTTCATACATGTCACTCTTTATTCATTGCATATCCCGGTACACCACCGGAGGCATTCACATAGAGTCATATTTTATTCTAAGTATTGAGTTGTAATTCTTGAGTTGTAAGTAATAAAAGTGTGATGATCATCATTATTAGAGCATTGTCCCATGTGAGGAAAGGATGATGGAGACAATGATTCCCCCACAAGTTGGGATGAGATTCCGGACTAAATAAAAAAATGGGGAGGCCAAAAAAAAGAGAAAGGCCCAAGAAAAAAAAGAGGAAAAGAGAGAAAAATGAGAGAAAAAGAGAGAAGGGACAACGTTACTATCCTTTTTCCACACTTGTGCTTCAATGTAGCACCATGATCTTCATGTTAGAGAGTCTCCTATATTGTCACTTTCATATACTAGTGGGAATTTTTCATTATAGAACTTGGCTTGTATATTCCAATGATGGGCTTCCTCAGAATGCCCTAGGTCTTCGTGAGCAAGCAAGTTGGATGCACACCCACTTAGTTTCTTTTGTTGAGCTTTCATACATTTATAGCTCTAGTGCATCTGTTGCGTGGCAATCCCTACTCACTCACATTGATATCTATTAACAAGCATCCCATAGCCCGTTGATACGCCTAGTTGATGTGAGACTATCTTCTCCCTTTTTTGTCCTCTTCACAACCACCACTCTATTCCACATATAGTGATATGTCCATGGCTTGCGCTCATGTATTGCGTAAGAGTTGAAAAAGCTAAAGCGTGTTAAAAAGTATGAACCAATTGCTTGGCCAAAACCGGGGTTGTGCATGATGGGAGTATTTTGTGTGATGACAATCAAGCATAGCCTAACTATATGATTTTGTAGGGATAAACTTTCTTTGGCTATGTTATTTTGATAAGACATGATAACTTGCTAGTATGCTTGAAGTATTACTATTTTTATGTCAATATGAACTTTTATCTTGAATCATTTGGATCTGAATATTCATGCCCCAATTAAGAGAATTACATTGAAAATTATGCTAAGTAGCATTCCACATCAAAAATTCTGTTTTTATCATTTACCTACTCGAGGACGAGTAGGAATTAAGCTTGGGGATGCTTGATACGTCTCCAACGTATCTATAATTTTTGATTGTTCCATGCTATTATATTATCTATTTTGGATGTTTAATGGACTTTATTATACACTTTCATATTATTTTTGGGACTAACCTATTAACCAGAGGCCCGGCCCAAATTGCTATTTTTTTGCCTATTTCAGTGTTTCGAAGGAAAGGAATATCAAACGGAGTCCAAACAGAATGAAACCTTTGGGAACATGATTTTCGGAACAAACGTGATCTAGAGGACTTGGAGTGGACGTCAAGCAATCAACAAGGAGGCCACGAGGCAGGGAGGTGCACCTGCCCCCCTGGGCGCACCCCCACCCTCGTGGGCCCCTCGTAGCTCTCCTGACCAACTTATTTTTCCTATATATACCTACGTACCTCGAAAACATCCGGAGCACCACGAAACCCTATTTGCACCGCCACAACCTTCTGTACCCGTGAGATCCCATCTTGGGGCCTTTTCCGGCGCTCCGCCGGAGGGGGCATTGATCATGGAGGTCTTCTACATCAACACCATAGCCTCTCCGATGATGTGTGAGTAGGTTACTTTAGACCTTCGGGTCCATAGTTATTAGCTAGATGGCTTCTTCTCTCTCTTTGGATCTCAATACAAAGTTCTCCTCAATTCTCTTGGAGATCTATTCGATGTAATCTTCCTTTGCGGTGTGTTTGTCGAGATCCGATGAATTGTGGGTTTATGATCAAGATTATCTATGAACAATATTTGAATCTCCTCTGAATTCTTCTATATATGATTGGTTATCTTTGCAAGTCTCTTCGAATTATCAGTTTGGTTTGGCCTACTAGATTGATCTTTCTTGCAATGGGAGAAGTGCTTAGCTTTGGGTTCAATCTTGCGGTGCTCGATCCCAGTGATAGAAAGGGAAACGACACGTATTGTATTGTTGCCATCGAGGATAAAAAGATGGGGTTTATATCATATTGATTGAGTTTATCCCTCTACATCATGTAATATTGCTTAAAGCGTTACTCATCTATGAACTTAACTGTCAAAACTGAAATTAACTGTCAAAACTGAATTTTGCTATCGAAACTGAACACACTAGTAGCCGAAAAGCAGTAGCAGCAGCAGCGCGTGCGAGAGCCGAGGCAGCTGGTCGTGTAGCAGCATCAGGTGAGGCTACACGTTAGTCGACTGACATTTTCATCTCTGGTCAGTCGATTTTCCAGCCGTTGGATACGAAATCAAGGGGCTGTTGTTCATCTTCAACCTCCACCCCCTAAGCCGACAGCCACCACCAGCCAAACCGCCGCCCCCTACGCCCGCGACCGGCGGTGCGCCGCCCCGCCCGCCCTGAAACCAGTCCCCATCGCCGGTCTGCCGCCTCGGCCATCCCTCTAGGCCCCCCATGCCTAGCTTTTTCTTCGGCGATCCCCACACCACCGCCCCACCACCACCGGCGACCACCGCCCCACCACCACCGGCGACCACCGCCCCACCCTGAACCCTAAGATAGATAGTGGGGTACCTCTCCGGTGAGCCCCCCTCCCCGCTGCAGTTGGTTCTTCCTTAACTCCGGCGAGCCCCCCACCCCCTGAAAATCGACTGACCGAAAAGTCAAATCGATCGACTGAAGTGTAGCTAAATCGAAGCAGCATCGCAAGCAAGAGCGAGAGCGAGAGCAGCAGCCTGAGCAAGAGAAAGAGCAATAGCAAGAGCAGACCAGGTAGGGGACCGAGAGCAAGAGCAGAGTAGCAGCGCGAGCGAGAGCTAAAGCAGCAGCAGCTCCTACTAATGTGGATGTCGCCGCCGAGGGAGCGACACCATGGAGGAAGTGTCCGGTGACGCCACCGTGGATGGAGCCGTGCCGTGTCGGCTCAGGACCGAGCGCCAGCAGCACCATGAGATCGAATCAAGAAGAAAATGCAATGATTAGTATACAACCTCTCTGGTGGACCCGATTAGGCCTCAGCTTCATCCGAGGAAATGGTGATGATGCTGCTCTTCCAGTGGTGCAGGTGAAGATGGTGGTGTGGGAATGGAGGTGGCGTGAAAGACGAGGGGAACATCGGGGCGGATCCTTGGAGATGGAGGACGGGGTGGCTGAACTGGCAGGACGACGAGATCAATGACGGATGCTCATCCAGTACGATGGATGAGGGACGTTGAGGTGTTGCTGTGGACGACATCATCGGGGAAGAGGCTCCGGCTGGGTGGCGGACGGAGGAGGGTGTGGGGCTTCACGGGTTTTCACGGCCTCGCTGTACGAATGGGTGGGCGGATGGGATGGTAGTAGGGAACCATGGCTTAGGGACACCCTTGTCCGAAATGTGGGGTAAGTTACAAAATTACCCCCACCGATTTGAGCTAGGTGGTTCTTTCGGTTCAGGGGTATCACGGGCATTTCACGTGTCGGGATTTCACAGGAGGTTGGAGTTTTCGCGCGCGTTGGAATTTTGTAATAGCAAGGCGCGGGTTGAGATGGAGGGAGTTTTCGGAGCACAATGAGACAAAGATATATCTTAAATATTTCAGGGTAACAAGCCGCAGGTTGAAGAGGCGGGAGTTTCGCAGCACGATAGACAGAGACGCTAGCTTGAAATTTCGACATAACAAGGCCCAACTTGAAATTTCGGGAGAACAAGCTTAACGTGTACCCAAAAAAAAGACAATTCACACCTCATCACTAGAGAGAGCCATGTCCCGTTTTACTATATTACTAGAAATTCATTGAAATACAACAAAAAGACTAAAAAAAATCAGGACAACAAACATAACATGTACAGTACTAGAACAATTTGCACTTCCTTAGCAATAAAAAACAATGTGTGTTGTCTAGCATATGGACTAAATTTGAGTACATTTTCCCTGTTTGAATGGGATTGTACTCGGGTTAGTTATACAACCATCTAAATATTATCTTCACAACACATGACATGAATATAGGAGAAATAAATTCCTATATAAATAGGAACTACATGTACATACGATCTCAAATTCAAATATATGTATCCATTTTATGTTGAATTCAAATCATAGTACATGTATGCTCTAGCTAGATGTTCGGAATCTAAACCATGTATGATATACAACGTACAATGTGTTTAACACGCACAACACACACACAAACACCATTTAGACTAGTAAGGTACACGTGCATTGCACGCATGAGATTTTGCAACCAAATTATGAATAAATACCAGATTATAGCATGCAAGCATTGAGTCATATATGCATGATGTAGATGTTTGTTTAATTCTCATAGTTAATTTCATTCAAAATCATCTAGTTTTTATAATAAGAAAGCTAATCTATTTTAAGATTCATGGAATTGTGCATTGTAAGGCATATAGTAAAAACAAATAATGGCAAATCATGTAGAAAAACATTTGGGCAATTCTGATACGGAAGATTCTAGAACAAAGAAGAAGTGCTTGTGTTTTGAGGTTTGTGCATTATGCTTAAGTTCAACCATGGAGTCTTCTAGATTGTACATGTGGCAAAATCTGGTGGAATCTAGATGATATCGAATGGTCAGTAGTGCTCAAATTTGCCATCTCTGAACCATCGGATTAGCCTCATCCAATGGCCATCTTTCAAAGTTAAAGTTATCCGCACACTATATAAAAAATATAAAATATAATATATAGGGGTATAGATATAGATATGTGATGCAAAAGCCACTCATCATCTCCAATTAGAATAGTGTGTCCATGCATGGATGCAATGTGGCCAAACGATGTCTGTCATCGGTATCTCAATTCAAATTAGTCTGACCTTGTTCAATGTGTATACATTACAACATGCTCGTTTCCAAACCACACCGCGCATATCTCAGTTATATTCATGCATGCATGGGTTTCAAACATCATGATCTTGAATTCAAATATTTGAATTCAACTTTACATTGATTATGACCTCACCTAGTCTTCTACACCCACACAATCATCTTCTCTTTATAATTGTACCACTAACTTTCTCTCGTGCATGCATGCACACACACTACCAGTCGGCATTATACATCGCACACATGCAATCTTTTTCTTCAGGTCGGTCTCCCATGCATGCACACACACACCTCCCCCTCTCCATCATATCGGGCATTCTTTATCTCTCACGTGCAAGCACAACAATCGATGTTCCTCTATGTGTGTGTATATATAGCTAGGTCTTTCATAGTTTTCCACACAAACCGATCAATCCATATATCTAGTGAGGTCTCACCCTCTTTCCCACGTCCACATCGATCAATCTATACCTCTCTCTATAGGATTACATAGCTAATACACCCACATTAATTATATATCCAACATCCCCCTCTCATCATCCATGCCTTCCTCTTCATCTCTCAGACGCACGCACAGTGGCGAAGACAGGGGGCAGCAAGGGCCCTGCCCCCCCTAACATCACTATATATCGAGGCTAATATGAATGTGATCATTAGACAATTGCTGGTAAAATGGTTTAAGTTGATGAATTGGCCCTCCTCGTAAAGGATTAGCAATGCTTGCCCCCCTAGCTCATTTATTTTTCATGGCTCCGCCACTGCGCGCAACAGCGCACGTTCTCGCCCCCTCTCTTTAAATATCGATCTCGCACTTGTGCACTCCTTCATAGTCTCCCTACACTTGGCCCCTCGCACCATCTTCTAGCCCCCACCGGATTTTGCCACATGTACAATCTACAAGACTCCATGGTTGAACTTAAGCATAATGCACAAACCTCAAAACACAAGTGCTTCTCCTTTGTTCTAGAATCTTCCATATCATAACTGCCCAAACTTTTTTTCTAGTTGAATTGCCATTATTTGTTTTTAATTTATGCTTTACAACACACAATTCCATGAATCATAAAATATATTAAGAGTTCTTTGATTCACAGGATTCTCAAAGGAATTTTGGAGTATTCTAATCCTTAGGAATTTTTTCTATCTTGGTTGTTTGATTCGTAGGATTGTAAACCAGAATTTTCCATAGGATTCATTTGCACTAGATTTCATAGGAAACATCCCATCCACTCAAACCTCTTTGAATGAATTCTGTGTTTTTTCTATGCACAATCAAACACTCGTACAATCCTGTAGGATTCAAGACGACATTCCACTCTAATCCCATGTTTTTCCTATTCCCGCGTTCCGGAAATCCTACGAATCAAAGAGGCCCTTGCTTTTTTTATAAAACCTAATTCGTTTTGAATGAGATGAACTATAAGAATTAAACGAAGGTCTACATCAGGCATATATGACTCAGAGCTTACATGCTATAATGTGGTATTTATTCATAATTTGGTTGCCAAATCTGATGCGTGCAATGCACGTGTACCTTACTAGTACTTCGAGTATGTGCAAAACACGTAAATTATAATTCCAATGGCACGCTACACAGTGTCTATCTTATAGCTCATGAAGCCACGTGGCACATGTGGAGGCGTTGTCGCGACCTCCTTGTGTGGGTTGATCACAGTGATGTGCTGCTGGTTCCAGAAGAATGTACTCGTCCGCTCTAAGGCACACTGGCGGTACATGCACGAAGCAAAGATGTGCACGCACGCCACACATGCACTCATTCCCTCGCACACACATGCGGGTACACGGGGGACACATTTTTGTATGAAGATCCACCCCATGTGATAATTCGACGCGTGTAAAGTCCTTCACTTCATTGGTGGTCAATTAATATAGCGCATGCAAATTGAGTGGACGTGAGGGCGGAAGAAAGACATTACTACTCCATTGCGCGCATGCGAGTAGTTAAATCACGGGTTTCTACTTCCATTGGTCTCCTTCATATTTTTTGCCAAGTTTTGACCATATTTGTAAGTCACATAATATTTATGCATGTCATAAAAAGTGGCACAAAAAAAGGGGCCAATAAACCAGGATGTAGGCATCATGATCAATTTTTGCCAGGGCTACTCTTGGTGGCCTTTGTATTTAAATATGGACGGAGTGGAGTAGTACTATCTTTATCTTAGCCTCGTAGGGCTCTCCCAGTGCCTAGGCTCACCTCCCTACCTCGCCCACCGGATCCCGCCATGGAGGATCCCGCCATGGATAATCCCTTAGATCCCAGGATCCCACGGGCTGCCCTCTCGCCGTGGCCCGCAGCACTGCCGCCTTTGAGCGAAACCCCATGTGTTTTAAAGGGGATCCATTGGTCTAGAATCACAGATCGGTGGCGCCGGAGGACATGCCAGGGCTACCTTTCAGGTGGTGGGTATCAAGGGCAAATCGGATCGAGGAAGTGTCGCATCAATTGGAGAGAAGTTCCAAGGAGCTGCGCCTGGCGCAGCACAAGGCGGAGGCACATGTCGATCTCAGGGGAGAGATGCTGAGGGATGTCAGCATCTGGCAGCATTGCATTGATTTTGAGCTAGGGCTAATGGCAGAGATCATATTCACAGAGTCCACTGCGGAGGAAAGAACGTGCATGCCTGCGCAATGGCATGAGCAGACGGTGCAACTGTTCAAATGGGCAGTAGGAGAAGCCAAATCCCGGGACCAGTTGCAACGGTGCTGCTGGGCATGCATCGTAGGCGAGGTGAGCTGCCCTCCTTCCCCGCCAGCGATGCAGTGACCTAGTCGGTTGCTACTGCAGTGAACTTGCAACGCCATGTCGGTTTGCAGCCTTGACAATCACTCCATCTATATGTATTGTATTCCTGTGAAAATACTTGGTCATTTGGAAAAAGATGGTAATTCATTTATCACTAGTTTTAGAATGCTTGGTCGTGACAATCAACCGAAGCCACAACCAGAAGTCTCCATCGTGTAATACTTTTTGGTCGGTCGCACCAACAGACTTGGACCCACGTCTCACCGAAGGGACACACATCGGCTTGGTCTGACATGTACGACCAGTTACATCACTGACTTGTGCGACCGCATTTGAGCAGTGTAGTACTCCCTCTATCTCAGTTTACAAGTCTTGCACGTGTACCTAGGTAATTAATTTGACCAACTTAATAAGAGGCATACATTATGAAAAATATATCATTACAAACTTCAAATATTCTATTTTTTAAGGATATATTTTTTATGTTAAACAATTTATTTTACATATGTTATATTGACGACCTAGATACACGTGCAAGCCTTGTAAACTGAGATGGAGGGAGTACTTGAAATTTATGTTCCACTAAACTCATCGGGAGCCATTTCGGGCCTCAAACCAAAACCATCAATTAATCTTTACCTTGTTCCCATCACATTCCAAATTACTAGTGCTACAATTAAGTGCAAGCCTTCTCACACCTACTAGTACGTACCAACACTAGTGCAGAACCGGGCATTAGCACCGGTTCGTAAGGCTCTATAGTGTTGGTTACATAACCGGCACTAATTTGTGGTCACTAAAGGCCCCCCCTTTAGGACCGGTTCAGCACGAACCGGTGCTAAAGGGCAACCACGTGGCGCGAGCCAGCTCCGGGGACCTGGAGCCCTTTAGTACCGGTTGGTAAGACCAACCGGTACTATAAGGTTTGGGGGGGGGTTAGTTTTATGATTTCTTTTTCATTTAATTTTGTGTTTCCATTTTAATTCTTTTTCGTTTGCTGGTATTTTATGATACTACACATTGTACACGTTATGCATATATATATATATACATATATATATATATATATATATATATATATATAATTTCTAGTAGAACCAATCATGCATATATATATCACATCAATGTCTCACAAATTAAACCACCATATTAATTAATTCACACATACACACATGTATAGCTATATACAATTTCTCCTACATATGAATGTTGCCTTCGGAGCCAGTGGCATTAGCCTAATTGTTGCCTTCGGAGCACGATGACAACTGAAAGTGGTTTTCATGGGGGCGGTAGCGGGTAATAGAATTCTCCATTCGGATTTTTGACCTGGTCGAGCAAAAATCCCGCTATTTCCTCTTGAAGTGCTTCTACGCGCTCCGTTTCTATGAGCTTCTCCCGCACCTCTTTGAACTGTTAAGAAGGAGATCAATATGCATGTGTATTAGTTGTGTGACTAGCTAGATATCGATAATGGTGTAAAAATTGTGAATAGTGTTCTTACAAGCGTACCCATTGCTGTCCTTGAGATCTGCTCCTTTCGGACGCCATCATGCGAATGTTCTCGCAAACGCAGAATGCACACAGATCAGTCCCCTGCGCCTGCTTCAGGGCCTTTACGAGAATGGAATTTGATCAGATAAAAATTAATCAAGCATGATAATTAAAGAGATGGCAGCTAGCTAGCTAGCTAGTACTACTTAATTACTTACCTTGGGTCGAAACCATTGAAGCTTTTGTTTCCATTCGCCGGGCGTGACGCTGATGAATCTTGCCCAAGCCCTGCCCGCCGACAAAGAAAATGAATAAAGGGGTTATTAAATAGTTCATATCATGAAATGACGAACTAAATAGGCCGAGATATATAGTTAATAATGATTGAAATTACCTGTTGACTATCCCATACAAGATGTTAAAGTCAGTGTTTTTTGAGACTAGTGAGTCCAGTACTTCAACTGTTCCGGCGTCAACTTTAATGATACACAAGACCCAGTGAAATCTGCATGCACACACATTTACATGTCTTAATTAAGCGGGCATATGTAAGCAAAAACATGTAGCTAGCTAGTAGGCAAAAACAGAGAATTTGTAGTACAAGACAGTGTGACTCACTGGAAGTGGTAAGGAAGTAGTATATCTTCATTGTATTTGAGGCGCTTCAAGAACTCTAGCATGCTGTCCTCTACTTCCTTTGCAAGACGTTCATTTATCTTCCATATGTATTCATTAACGGTGTTTGGGTCAATGAACCCAATGCCATAGCGTCCACCTTTTCTCATTTCATATATCTTCATCCTGCATAATACCACAGAAAAGAATATAGAGTGAGGATAATTACAGGTAATGATTGATCTCAAAAGGATCACTACAGCTAGCTTGAGACTTAAATTATAGAAAGAAATCACTTACAGACAATAGCAACTGACGATAGATTTGTCGAGTGCGTCTTGATTGTATAACTGAAACAGTTCTGAATACTCAACGGACCCAGCTTTCTCATGGTAGTAATGGTCCTCCTTGACATTCACCATGAGGGACAATCGATCTAAAATCTTGGTAATGTTCATGTACCATTGATGCAATTCATACATTCTCGTTGGGAGGTTCTTGACCTTGTCTGGCGCGACCAAAGGTTGGCCCCGGACATATTTCCGTTTTACTTCATCCTCTCTAAGCAAAGGCATGGGCTCGATCTCGAGGAGTTGTCCAACAGTGATGTTGAGAACTTCAGCCTGCATTATATGCTCCTCCGTTATTACCACATTGCCCACCTCGGGAACATGCACTGTTTGCCCACAATAATATTGGGGGCGCGTACTGTCACCTGTTGTTGGCACAACAAGCGAGGGGATCGATTGCGCCGCTTGTTCTCCCAGCTGGGGAATGGTTTTCCCGCATTTTTTCGTAGCTGCTTCTTGTTTGCTTGATCCCGATGTAGACGTGCTCGCCTCCCTTTGTAGACGTGCTCGATTTAACTTCCTGATGTGGCGCTCATAGTCTGTGTCAACAGGCTTAGAAGCTGGTGGTTGAGCCATACGAATGAAGTGGTCAATCGTTTCCTCAGGCACTTTCTCCCTTGGTGGCGGTGGCGGTTTCGGTGCAAAATGGGCTTCCACCTCAGCCTTCGATATGGCTGTGATTTCCTCCTTGGACCTGTCATAAGGCTTGAGGCTTGAGGCTTGGACCATATTTATATCGCTTGCCTCCGTCTGTACTTCCTGTACTACCTCGACTCGTACCGCTACACACCATAGTTGCGGGGTGTCTCTTCTGTGATTGCTGAGGCAGCGGAGATGGCTGACGGGACTGAGTTGGACGAGGAGGAGTGGCCTGAGGTTGTGCCCGACTTGGAGGAGGAGTGGACGTCTAACGCTGTGGCGGACTTGGAGGAGGAGGATTGTCCTGACACTTTGCCGGACTTGGAGGAGCGGGAGTCTGCTGACTCGGTGGCGGACTTCGACGAGGACTCGGGTGACGCGGTGTCGGTGGCCTTGGAAAGATGATGCAATCCTTTTTCCATAGAATGATACGATGTTTGGCCTCTCCGAGAAAGCGCTCGCCGTCACCTCCAGCAATGTCAAGCTGTAGCCCCGAATATGGTGGGTCCACCACCTCATCAACCACGACACAAGCATAGCCCGCTGGAATCGGGTTGCAATGGAAGGTTGCCTCGGGGGGATTTGTGAAAGCACAGCCGTCCGCCACCTTCATGGATATGTTCTTCATTTTGACGTGTAGCTCGCAGTTAGTGTTCTCCGTGATGTCATCCATGGGGTATCTACCCAGCATTGCGTCGTCCGGGATGGAACCCACGCTGCTTCTCGGCATGGATGGGCCGGTGCTATCCAATGCTGGATCATCCGCTAGCTGCTGCAGCTGCTGAGACCCCTTTGATGGGTAAGTGAGTCGATCTGCTCCTGCTGCCGCTGGAATTTGACTGCCAATTCCGCTTGACTTGCTTCTAGGCCTTGAAGGCGTTCATAGTCCCGCTTCCTCTGCTCCTCCTCCATCTTCCTCTTCTTCTCCTCCGCAATCTTCTTTCTCGCACGGGTTTTGTAGTCGTTGTTACAGTCTGAAAACCCCTCATACTACAGCATAGCGCCCTTGCCTCGTGTTCTTCCCGGGTCTTCAGGATTTCCCAGGGCACGCGTAAGCTCGTCGTTCTCTCTGTTGGGCTGGAACACCCCCGTTCGTGCCTCTTCTATTGCAACAAGTATCACATCGTCGGCTCCCTTCAGACTTGCCCTCGTCGAAACATTGCCTGTCTCCCGGTCCAACTCCCCCCCCATGCGCATAGAACCAAGTCCTGACCCTGGGGGGCCAGCTCTTAGTAGCCAGAGTGACACCTGCATCCTCCATCTCTTTCTCAGACTTATCCCACTTAGGCATTGCCACCGCATAGCCACCTGGCCCCAGCTTATGGAACTTATCCTTTTTTCGGCATTCTTCTTGTTTATTCTCGACCGTTCCTTAGCTAATTCCGAATCCTTGAATTTCACGAAATCGTCCCAATGATCACGTTGGTTCTCAAGTGTTCCCTTGAATACCGGAGTCTTCCTTCCTCCGTTGACGTACTTGTTCCATTCACCATTCTTATAGTTCTTGAATGCAGTCGCCATCATCCTAAGAGCAGCCTCTTTGACTTTCTGCACATCTGCTTCTGTGAAATGATCTGGTAGGGTGAAATGTTCCACGAGAGTATCCCAAAGCAGATCTTTTTGATTCTTGTCGACATAAGTAACATCTGGACGTGGCTTTGCTGGCGCTCTCCATTCTTGAAGTTTGATCGGGAGTTGGTCCTTCACAAGAACTCCGCACTGACGAACGAACTTATCCGCAATCTTCTTAGGCGCTAATGGTTTGCCAGTAGGCCGCATGCCTCGATATTGTACTTTACGCCCAGCTTCAACTTTTTGTTTGGGCCTCGTTTCGTCCTTTTGCCTGAAGATTTGCTCAATCCGGATGGCTGAAAGAACAAAGATCGATTCGTTAATATATCTTCAAGTCATTTAAAACATTTGATGATCACCAGATGCCTGCTTATATAAATATATATAACTCGTCGGTGTTTGTTGTTTCAGGATCAACATGTTCTTCGTCATCGTCATAATCATAGTTCATGACTTCGTCGCGATCGAATATCATATCACCCTCTCCGGTGTTGTTTAGAAATTCGGAGCCGTCATAATCTTCTTCATTCTGATTATCATCTGCCCCGCGTATCATATCGAACATGGTCTGTTCTCCCTCTCTGTCGGTATTGTCTGCCATAGCTTTTGTTTAACTAATCCAAAAGAAATATAAAACAATTTAGTATTCAAATCTCAAATAATAGATATAATCTTGAATACATCGTCCAGAATAATAGATATAATCTCGAATACATCGTCTCGAATAATATATAATATTGAATAGTACATCACTGGCTATTAGCTAATAAAGATCGAATACTACAGAAGAATCTAGGACACTCACGGTTCCTCCAGCGTGGGTGGTGGACACCCAAAGAGAAGGAACCCTCACAGGATCATAGCTGAAGTGAGGTCCCCGAAGATACTGCCACGTATTGGAGAACCTGCCGCCCTCTAACGCAACCATGTAGCGATGGACGTGCTCGTCCTCCTCCTTGACACGGCGACGTACCACCTCCGGCGGGGCCGGGTCCCTCCGCACCGAAACTGGCCCACGCGAATGCCACCAAACGAGATCAGGGTCGACGACGGGACCCGCGGCCGGGTTCCTCGTCAAGCAGCGCGCCCCTCCAAGCAGCACCTCCCAGTGCCAGCCCGGCGGAGCCCAGTCCTGGACATGGGTCGGCTGGACGTTGTCGCGGACGGGTCGACGGCGAGGATGCGGGCCGGGCATCATCGAGAACAAATACTAGCTATATGCCCGCAAAAAGTAACATTTTTTTAATGATTGGATTTTGATAACTAAAATTTCTAACATTTCTATATAACTAACATTTCTATAACATTTCTAACAATGCTATATATAACTAACATTTCTATAACATTTCTAATATTTCTATAACTAAAAAACAGAAAAAAAAATTATAACATTTCTATATATATAACTAACATTTTTATAACTATTTCTATAACTAAAAAACAGAAAAATTTCTAACAATTCTAAATTTTTTATAACTATTTCTATAACTAAAAAACAGAAAAATTTCTAACAATTTCTAACATTTCTAACAATTCTAACAATTCTAACATTTCTAACTATTTCTAAAAAACAGAAAAATGTCTAACAATTTCTTAAAAATAGAAAAATCTATAACTAAAAATGTATGTGTGTGTGTGCGCGCTCACCGGCCGGCGAGGCGAGAGGCGATGGGGGGCGCGCGGCGACGGGGACAGCGACGGGCGCGGCGACGATGGGGACAGGGACGTACGGGCCGGGGCGGCGACGATGGGGACGGGGACGTACGGGCCGGGGCGGCGACGACGACGGGGACGGTGATGACGCGGCCGGGACGGGGCGGCGGTGACGACCGGGACGGGACGACGGGGCGGCGACGGGGGCGGCGACGGGCCGGGGCGGCGTCGAGGGATATGGAGACGGCGGGGGCGGCGGGCGACGGTGTAGAGGAGAAGAAGCAGAGGGAGAGATGAGAAACGGACGAAATTTCGAAGTGTTTTCTTATATAGAAGGCACTTTTACTACCGGTTGGAGCCACCAACCGGTACTAAAGGTTTGTTTTGGCCAGGCCAAGCGGCGGGAAGCGCACCCCCTTTAGTACCGGGTGGTGGATCAAACCGGTACTAAAGGCCCCCCCTTTAGTACCGGTTGGAGCCACGACCCGGTACTAAAGGGTGTGCGCTGCCAGGCGAGGGGCGCAGAAGTTTAGTCCCACCTCGCTAGTTTAGGAGCGCCAGGTCCAGTTTATAAGCCCCGACGCGGGCACTGCATTGAACTCCTCTCAATAGCAGGCCTTCTGGGCCTACCTCTCCTACTCTGCCTGTGGGCCTACTGGGCTTTCGGGCCTGCATCCTGGCCCAACTACAGGTTGGGTTTCTAGTCGTATGCAGGCCGCTGTGGCGCAGTAGGCGGGCTTTTTTATTTTCTTGTTTTTTTTGATTTATTTATTTTTGTTTTATTTATTTTTGAGTTTTTTTGCTTTATTTAGAGTTTCTTTGTGAATATTCTTGCTTTAGGTACAAAAAATTACAAACTTTTTGTTAGTGCCGGTAGATTTCAAATTTGAATAGTTTAAATTTTGAATTATTTGAAATTTGTGTGAATCACTAGTTTGTGAATAACTTAACTTTGAAAAAAGTTTTTTCAGTGATTCTTTTTTCTTATGTTTAATATTAGTGTGTTTTATCGTTATATTCAATTTAGTAATGCTTAGGTTATTTAAAAAATGAAATGCCTTTGTAACAGTTCAGTTTTCATCGGAAACCCTGATACTTCGAAACAGATTGTCCATTTTGTACACGAAGTGCATCCAGTTTTTGCCGTAACCCTCTCTACTTTCTTGCACATGCTATTTGTATGAAATTATGATACCATGCCAACTTTCAACCTTTTTTGAGTTCATTTGAATTGCTTTTCAATTTCAGGGTCATTTAGCTGGAAAAAAATCAGTAAATGCATGAAAAGAATTTGTTTGCACATAAAATTTCTTCACGTTTCAAATGCCAAAACACATAACTACCCTAACTATTACAGACATTCCCTCCTGGGTGTGAAACACAGAAGAAAGTGATGATAGTGAAGCCGATCACATCCCAGATCTTTGGATGTGAAACTTTTTCTTCGCGTGTGTCCCTTTGCGCCGTAACCATGGAAAATCTTGATCATTTAACGGGATGCTCGGGTCAATATTCACTTTGAATGGAGCAATTTCATCAAACTTTTCATAATCTTCTGACTTGTCTGTCTTGTCATCCACTCCCACGATGTTTCTCTTCCCAGAAAGAACTATGTGCCGCTTTGGCTCATCGTACGATGCATTCGCTTCCTTATCTTTTCTTTTTCTTGGCTTGGTAGACATGTCCTTCACATAGAAAACATGTGCCACATCATTGGCTAGGACGAATGGTTAGTCTGCATACGCAAGATTGTTGAGATCCACTGTTGTCATTCCGTACTACGGGTCTTCCGTTACCCCGCCTCGTGTCATATTGACCCATTTGCACCGAAACAAAGGGACCTTTAAACCACGTCGATAGTCAAGTTCCCATATGTCCTATATATAACCATAATATGTTTCCTTTCCTGTCTTGGTTTCTGCATCAAAGCGGACACCACTGTTTTGGTTGGTGCTCTTCTTATCTTGGGCGATCGTGTAAAATCTATTACCATTTATCTCGTACCCTTTGAAAGTCATTATATTCGAAGATGGTAACTGGGACAGCAAGTACAGGTCATCTTCAATAAGGTGTCATGCATGGTACGTGTCTGCAACCAGTTGGCGAAACTCCTGGTTTGTTCATGTGTAATCCACTCATCAGACCGCTCCGGGTGTTTGGAGCGTAGCAAATTCTTGTGTTCGTCCATATACGGATCCACCAAGGTGGAATTCTGTAGAACTGTGTAGTGTGCTTCAGGTGTATCTTTTGTCTTACCATACACGCCCAAGAAGCCAAGCAGGGTCACGCAAAGATTCTTCGTCACGTGCATCAGTCGATTGCGGAGCGGACCTCTAGGTCTTTCCAATATGGCAGGTCCCAAAATATATATTTCTTCTTCCACATGGGTGCGCGTCCGTCCGCGTCCTTCGGAACAGGTTTTCCGCCAGGACCCTTTCCAAATATCACCTTCAAATCCTTGACCATATCATGTACATCAGCACCAGTACGGTGGCGAGGGTTGGTCCGGTGATCCGCCTCACCTTTGAAATGCTTGCCTTTCTTTCTTACGGGATGCCTGCTCGGAAGAAATCGACGATGTCCCAGGTACACATTCTTCTTACAACTATTCAAATATATACTGTCGGTATCATCCAAACAGTGTGTGCATCCGCGGTATCCCTTGTTTGTCTGTCCTGAAAGGTTACTGAGAGCAGGCCAATCATTGATGGTCACGAACAGCAACGCCTTGAGGTCAAATTCTTCCCCCATGTGCTCATCCCACGCACGTACACCTGTTCCATTCCACAGTTGTAAGAGTTCTTCAAATAATGGCCTTAGGTACACATCAATGTCGTTGCCGGGTTGCTTAGGGCCTTGGATGAGCACTGGCATCATAATGAACTTCCGCTTCATGCACAACCAAGGAGGAAGGTTATACAAACATAGAGTCACAGGACAGGTGCTATGGTTGGTGCTCTGCTCCCCAAAAGGATTAATGCCATCTGCGCTTAGACCAAACCATACGCTCCTTGCGTCATCTGCAAACTCCTTCCCGTACTTTCTTTCGATTTTTCTCCACTACGACCCATCAGCGGGTACTCACAACTTTCCGTCTTTCTTACGGTCTTCTCTGTGCCATCGCATCGCCTTGGCATGCTCTTTGTTTTGGAACAAACGTTTCAACCGTGGTTATATAGGAGAATACCACATCACCTTGGCAGGAATCTTCTTCCTGGGGCGCTCGCCCTCGACATCACCAGGCTCATCGCGGGTGATCTTATAGCGCAATGCACCACATACCGGGCAAGCGTTCAAATCCTCGTACTCACCGCGGTAGAGGATGCAATCATTAGGGCATGCATGTATCTTCTGCACCTCTAACCCTAAAGGGCAGACAGCCTTCTTTGCTTCGTACGTACTCTCGGGCAATTCGTTGTCCTTTGGAAGCATATCCTTTATCATTACCAGCAACTTTCCAGATCCCTTGTCAGATACACCATTCTCTGCCTTCCATTGCAGCAATTCCAGTGTGGTGCCCAGCTTTTTCTTGTCACCTACGCAATTCAGGTACAACAATTTTTTGTGATCCTCTAACATGCGCTGCAACTTCTTCTTCTCCAAATCACTTGCGCAGTTTCTCTTTGCATCGGCAATGGCCCGACCTAGATCATCAACGGGCTCATCTGATGCCTCTTCTTCAGCTACTTCCCGCATTGCCGGCTCAGCTTCTTCCCGCACTACCGGCTCAGCTTCTTCCCCCATTGTTGTATCATCGTATTCAGGGAACCCATGGCCAGGATAGATGTCGTCGTCCTCTTCTTCTTCATTGTCTTCCATCATAACCCCTCTTTCTCCGTGCTTGGTCCAAACATTATAGTGGGGCATGAAACCAGACTCAAACAGGTGGACGTGAATGGTTCTTGACGTAGAGTAATTGTGACCATTCTTACAGCCAGCACATGGACAAGGCATAAAACCATCCGCCCGCTTGTTTGCCTCAGCTGCAAGCAGAAAAGTATGCACGCCCTCAACGAACTGGGGAGAGCATCGGTCATCGTACATCAATTGCCGGCTCATCTTCATTACACAACACCGAATAGACCAAATTAATACAAGTTCATACATAAAGTTCATACAACACTTAAATGCAACAAACAAATAACTCTCTAGCTAAACCATTTAAATGCAACAACAAATGCAATCAAGATCGCAACTAAGGTAACAATTGATCCAACAGCATAATGATACCAAGCCTCACTATCGATGGCATATTTTCTAATCTTTCTGTTCTTCAAGCGCATTTTCTCCATCTTGATCTTGTGATCATCGATGACATCGGCAACATGCAACTCCAATTCCATCTTCTCCCCCTCAATTCTTTTCAATTTTTATTTCAAGTACTCGTTTTCTCTTTCAACTAAATTTAACCTCTCGACAATAGGGTCGGTTGGAATTTCTGGTTCACATACCTCCTAGATAAAAATATCTATGTCAACTTGAATGGCATAATTTGTCATAAACATGAAATGCAACAAATAGTTTTAAAAGAGAATATACCACATCCGAATCATAACAAGGACGAGGGCCGAAGGGGACGGATATCAAAACCATGGCACTATGTATAACAAACAACATACGGGTAAGATAATTATTACATGATTAACTATATATCCAAATCACACAAACATCAATTTTTTATATAAAATTTCATGAACAAGAGGCTCACCACAAGGTGGTGCCGGTGACGGGATGGTGCGGGCGATCGACGGTGGTTACGACGGAGATTTAGAAGGCACTAAGTAAACCATACCTACATATGCAAACTAAGTGTTATTTTTGACCTCAAATTGCATATAAATCAAATACTAGCACATATATATATTTCCTCCCAAATTACTAAACTCACAAATTAGTAACTATACAAAGCATGGGAAGAGCTAATCTAGCAATGAGAGTTGAAAGGACAAAGTTGCTAACCTTTGTGATCATTTGAATGGATGGGGGCCTTCAAATCTTGACAAATTTTGGGCAAAATTTGTGAGGAGCTCGAGGGGAAAGGGGAAGAACAGAGAGGAGAGGGGAAAGGGGAAGAACAGAGCGATCTCGGGTGGACGAAGGGTTTATGTAGGATGACCTTTAGTACCGGTTCGTGCCAAGAACCGGTACTAAAGGTGCTGGAGGGGGCCCAGACTGACAACATCCTGCCACCACTCTCATTAGTACCGGTTCGTGGCACGAACCGGTGCTAAAGGTTAGCCACGAACCGGTACTAATGAGAGCGGCCCGGCTAGCCGTTGGAACCGGCACTAATGTATACATTAGTGCCGGCTCTAATACAAACCGGCACTAATGTGCTGCACGTTTGACCCTTTTTCTACTAGTGCAAACCTAAACGTGTTCCCACTATGCAGGATTTAGTACTAGTGCTAGTACTTAGGTTATAAAAAGGGGAACTACCTAACCGAAAAGTACTCTACCTCTTCCTCCTCATAAGTCCTTCTTCTTCGTCCGTCCTTGTCATGGCTAGTGTGCAGAGCTCTAGGTCGAGAACTACTCGTAACAAGGAAGCGGCAACCAAGGTTGCAGAAAAAAAGAGAGGGCTCGCCGCCACATAGAGACCTCGAAAGATCTCTCACGGACAGGCGATGGCTCCCAGGAGCGCCCTAGCCGCGGAGGCGAACATGCCGACCTGGCGGCGCTGGAGTCGTTATCCCTCAACGGCATGCCTGATCAGCTCAATAAGCACCTCAATAAGCAGAAGGAGTTCGTCCACGGCTTGGTGGAGTTGCTGAAGGAGAGCCTCGATGACATGCCCGCTGAGCTGAGTAGGGGGAGTTGACCACCGGCTTGGTGATGCTGCTGAAGAAGAGCATTGCCTCGGAGAAGAAGGTGATCAGCGAAATCCTGCAACTTCAGGAGGACAAGGCGAAGCTCTGCCACGAGCTCGACCTGCTGAAGGAGGAGAATGCCGACTAGAAGAAGCTGCATGAGAATAGTAGTTCCTTGATGAAGATGCTGCAGGCCCTCCTCATGGAATAGAAGGAGGAGTTGGCGATGCTCCGCATCGAGCACCCGGCTGCTGTCAAGGTACGTAATGCGGCCATGGAACAAATGATGAAGGCTTTCATCGAGAAACCCCGCGTCATGGACAGAATGAAGAAGATGGCGGAGGAGATGCGCAAGGAGATGGAGGTCGTGGAGGCGATGAAGAAGCAGTTACCACTCCGTGGCCAGCAACCCTTCATGTAGTGAGAGCAGCGCCCCAGACTTGTGTGTGCGCTTCCTTCTTTTTTTGGGGTGATAATCTTCCTTCTTCTTTTGCTCCTGTGTTTCTTCTTTTGCTTCGGGTGTTTTGCCGCACGTGTCATGTTCTCTGCGAGGCATGAATAGAACAATGCTAACAATGAGATGACTAGCAAATTAGATCATTTTTATCACCACTAGCAAGATGCTCGTGCATTGCACGGAACATCAAGATGCTTTTTTTTATAAAACACCTGTTGTGATTGACCCATGCAGGAGTAATACCATGTGTAAAACTAATAATATCTCGAGAATTTTATTGGAAAAACGGTATCTCGAGAATTTCATCAAAAATGTTATCTCGAGAAAGATGAGAGATAAGGTGAGGAGGAGTGGGGCGTGGTGGTGACTAGTGGTCAGACTGGGCGGAGGCATGGGGATGGACGGCGCCGGCAGGCGACAGCGGCCACCATGCTAGATTGTTCCAGAGACTTCCTTTTTTAATTACTCAGCAATGAGGTTGTGGGCGATAAGGATAAACGAGGCAAGACGTTATCTATAAATGTGGAGAGAGGTGCGGGTATCTTTTGCAAAATTGTCATAGTTTGCTTTCTATCCGTTAGATATAGATCGGACGGTCTATATTACAAGATGGTAGGCACACCATCATCACCAACTTGTTTTTATAAGAGTAGAGAGTAGAGATAGGGCACTGGGCTGCCATGTTTCGTGCTCCTCCGTCGTACTCTAGTGGAAAACTTGAGTATTTATACCACAGGGTTCTTTGCTCCTCCTCAAGTCGTCGGCACATTTATACGAGCACTCAAATCACAAGGCCCCGCCTTCTAGCAGTAATGAGCCGTCAAGGCCTTCGCCTCTCTTGAAACCGACCTAGCTAGACTGCCCCGCCCTCTAGCCTTTAAAAAAATGTATACTTTTGTACAGTAGTAGTATCGATGGATTATGCCATGGAGCAAAACTAAGAAGATGAAATTAAAGAAAAAAGGTGGTACATATAGAGAGTGCTCATCGCCAAATTATGCATATAGTACTATTAAAAAAGCTAGTATGTGCTTAAATGGGGTGCTAGATTCTATTAAATAAATTAGCATACCTATTTAATTCTTGGGTTCTTATTATTTATGCCACTAGTTGTGTATGACTACTCAGTTTTGCCATTAGAAGTTACAACTACTAAAAAATGCCATCGATCTGTGAGATGCCTACTCAAAAAATGCAATTAGATATCTCAAAAATGCCATTGTTAAGTTCGATGTTTGCTCAAAAATGCCATTAGACATTGTTATTTTCACGTCAAACCCGTTGACCATGTTATATGAAAAAAATAAGCCGATTCTCACAATGATAAGTGTGGCCCTGCTTTTCAAGAGTAACCAAGCAAATAATTTTACAGGAAAATAAGAACGCTGTTGGGATCAAGAAGGCCCCACACTTTATTTTACTGTAGTGAGATAGAGGGAGAGTTGGCATGTTGGTCCATTGGTATTTATGTCATTATAACATGGCGAAAGAGATTCGAGTCACAATAATGGTGTCCAGCACAACACACCCCTCAAATAAAACTAAGCATCCTGGAATTCTTTGACAAAACTAAGCACCATGAAATTCTTTGACAACTAAATTGCTGGCTATATGATGTTGGCCATATATATTGTATGTATATAATGTGAAGAAACGAGTGGTAGTACTATACCAACTAAAAGATGAATTGTAAGAAATACTAGTATGTACGTACTGAAGAGTTAAAGTAAGGAGAAGAAACATAACATAGTTCTGCTGGGGGGCTCAGCACAACACACCCCTCAAATAAAACTAAGCACACCTAAATTAAACTAAGCAACTAATCCGGTAGCCACTGCATTAGAACCACCATGAGCAACCACACTGCCACCTTACTCGGAGTCCTCGTCCACATCCTCGACTTCGTCCTTGTCCCTCTTCCTCTTGGTCGATACTTCTTTGCTTGAACCGCACACTTGGATCTTGCTCTTCATCCAACCCTTGTAGATATTGAAACAAAGGTAGCTATCCATTACAGCGTAGAGGATGTGGTCTATATCTAGTATATTCCACTGCCGTGCACGATGAAACGTGTGTGGAGGTTTCTTCAGTTTACCATATGAAGGAGGAACCATGGCTCATGCCAGGTTCAGCATTGAAGGCTGATCACGGGAGGGCACCAGCCATTCTTCTGGAGGTCTAAGGGGTTGACTACAACAAGGCCTATCCGATCTAGGACTCTTCTGTCATTCGTAAAGTCTATAGTATCGAATTTGACTCGGCCGCCCTTGAGGAAGTTCTTAAATTCCTCGCACTCAACGTCGGCATGGCATATGTGGTAGACCAAGCATAAGTCATGCATGCAAACCTGGATCATAGCGGGCTTCATCTTCTCTTCCTCCTTTAGATTCTTCTCTTTGTCCTGGGTTGTGGTGTACTCAACATCTAGCCCAGCGACCCACTCATCATTTGAGTTTTCGAAAATGCATCTGAAGTGAGCAAAGCATCCTTTCACCGTCGCGGAAGAACGGGTGTAGATGACATCGAACTCATCGCCGGTGATGGTTCTAACCTTGTACTCACCGCTGATCATGGAGATTTAGGACGCCATGGATTTGGGAGGAGGGTTAGGATTAGTGGAACTGCCGTAATGTGAAAGGATGGCACGACTAGGAGCAAACTACCGTAATGTTAAAGGACGTCCATGGACGAGTAGGAGAGAACAACCAGCGGTTTTTCGATTGTAAAAATGCTGAGTGGGGCGTGCGAACGGCAGGGTAGTGGCTTGCCTGGTGGATAAATGGATTCATGCACAGTACTATGGGGGCCCAATTAGATGTCATGTCTACTCGACGCCCAATTAAATGGCTTTTGATGTCATGTTAAGCGTCGGGAAAATTACAGGTGATACAAAGCTTTCCATTCTCCCATGATACGGGCTTCCGAGAGCCCTTGGATCTGAGACCGAACGGTTGCATGGCGTGATTCTAGACCTATGGGTGAATGTCCTATCCTGGAGGGTTATTCTGTAAATTTTCAGCAACTTAGCATGCGACCGTTCGATCTCAGATCCAAGGGCTGCCAGCAGCCCGTATCATGGCCGCGCCTACCACGACCGCCGCCTTGTTCACGCGGTCGCACCCTTGGAGATTTAACACGGTGCGTTAGGCTATCTGATGTTGGCATGCCATACATAGTCATCACTTAGTCACTCATACTACAACAAGGTTAGCTATAAGGTTGGCTATAATAGTATTTTTTTACTTCTATATCTCTTTCTTCATAGTATTTATTGCATTTGCCAAGGAGTGACCTCTTCCAATGAAATGGTTCTTAGATGAGGTGCTAAGGCCATTAAATGGCTTAGCAACTCAAGTCCCCAATGCATAGGTGCTTAGTTTTTTGTTGCTAAGTTTGCTTCATTTAATTAGCAAGAGACTCAAAATTGTCTTTTCACCTAGGTACACGCGCTTAGCACCGTTTCTTCCCGGGGTCATCAAACTAATCTCTCTCTTCTTAATTAACTTGCCACATCAGACATTATGCCTATGTGGCAGGCTTAGCACCTGTAGGAGCAAGTACAATAGTGGGCTATAAGCCTGCTTACATGGCATTTTTGCATATATGGAGGAAAGAGGCAAGGAAAAAGTGGAGGAGTGGGCTCTCATGCAAGAGCCAACCTCTACATGGTGGAGCATTGGGAGAGGCACATGTATGGAGGTGGTCAGGAATAGGGAGACTCACGCCGGTCGTAGCGCCGTAGTTAAAATGATAATGGCAAGTCAAATCACGGGCCCCCACCTGTCCAGCAGTAACTCGCTGTCAAATCACACAACCCTACATTTGCAGCAGCCTACTCCCTCATCTTGTCGCATCTCTGTCGAACCGACTAGGCGGAACTGCCCCGCCTACCGCATGGGAAAAGCCCCGCCCTCGACTTTTAAATAGTACAATATACTAAATTTGTATCCATGGATTGTGCCATGGAGCAAAGCCTCAAGAAAAGGCGGTACACATGTATGGAGTACAGCACGCCCGTCCCGTTCGCGTCGCACCCCAGACGGTCGGTCGGTCTAGCACACTGCTCTCCGAATGGAACGCGCGTCATATTGCGTTTGCACACACATGTGGGACTGCAATTGAGAACCGACCATAGGCACACTCCCCAGCCTCGCAAGTCGGGTGAGTTAATAGAAGAGAGAGACGAGCGATAGTACTAGAGAAGTGTTGTATAGACGTTGGTGCCTGGACGATCCCTGCATGACATGGAAGATCAGTTCATCCATGCATGTGACCAGACTCCAGCAGACACGCCTGGATTGGCTATCGTCTACATATCGTGCATGTTGTGTTGTACATGGTTGTAGTTCTAATGAGAAATCTAAAAAAAGAGTTTCTTGCCATCTCGCAATTTTACGTGTCATGTGCTTCGGATCACTGCGAGGGTTAAACAGCGACAACTGAGTTCCTCCAAGGTGCTAGTCATTGGGGGCACATTCACGAAGACAACTCGGCTGCCATCTAGGTCAAGCCGACTATGTTAATTAGGACATTTATCGATGGACCCCTTTTCTACGAGTTTGTCTTTAATTTGAGCTTTGATCCTCGTCTAGTTTGTCCGTCGGGATTCATGTTGTCTCCTTTTGGCAGTGAGGTTATGGTTTCTTGTCACGTGGCATTTTTTCGTGTTATATGTTATAATCCGGTGCTTCATATCAAAATGACGACAACTACGCTTTCGGGGTACGTGCATGAAGACTTCTCGACAGTCATTGACGAGGTCAAGCCGGCTTCGGTAAAACTAGTAGTACTCCACTATATAGGCAGGAGCCTCCGCGCTTGCTTGCTAGTGTTGCTCTCTTCACACTGTCTTGTCCTCTCCAAATCTAAACAGGTGTAACGCCCCGGATACAACTTTCCATATTCGTAACTCCAACTCTTGCCTTTTCCGGAGATGCGATATGTTATTTCCTTCGTGGTTGGGTTTTGTCGTTTGTTTTGCATTTTGTTCATGTCTTGCATCTCATCTCTTTGCATCATTTGCATTTCATCATGTCATCATACGCATTGCATCCGCATGTTTTCATAAAACTTGTAGTCGTTCGTGGTTGCCGCATCTTCTTTGTCTCCGTTGACCTTCTCTTAGTTCAACCGGACCACTCTCTTCTCTCTCTCCTCTGAGCCCATCAAACCCCTTGTCTTCGTCGACCTCTCTCAGACCCCTCGCATGCGTCCGAAACTTGCCCTGAACCCGAACCGCTCGGTCATGACCAACAGGTCCGGATCATCCTTAAACATCCCCTAAATATCATCGTTTATTTATTGTACTCACCTAGTCTATTTTTCTCAACCGCCCGATTTCGATCGGAGGGTCCGAATCTACCCTAAACTCCCCCTCTTTCCTTATATAAGGGGCTCCTAGTCTAAATCTAGTCCTAACCCTGAAATCTAGGGACTTTGTCCCTTCACCAGCCAGCCGCCGCCGCCACTCTCTCCAAAATCTCCCTCGGGATCCTCCCAGATCCCATTGACCAACCACCGCTGCTTCCTCCCTCTGCCTCCCGCGTTCGATCTAGAGGACTGGAGTTCCTCCTCTGCTCGATCTCCCCTGTGACTCAATCCGTCGATTCCCCCTCCAACCTCCTGCCCGAGGCCTCCCCTCGATCCAACCCTCCTCGCTCTCCTCGTCGACCAGGGAGACGAGCTCCTCACGAGCGCCCATGGCCTTGTGCCCCTGTCGTCCTAGCAGCAGCAACAACAACCTCGATCGTCACCGGCGCATCCAGCAGCAAGGTCGCTGCCCTCCCCAACCCTGCTCTCTCCCGTCGCCATCCTTCTCTCTCCCTCTTCCGTAACTCTCCATCTCTGTGTTGCCTCGAACAGGTTGCACTGCGCCGCCGCTCCGAGCCCCGATCCGCGCCTCCCCTTGCCGGATTTGGACCCCGGTGCCTCCCCGCACTCCGTTCCTCCCGTTCCCGCCGGTTCCCGCATGCCCCATCATGCCGTCTGTCTTCCTCATCGACGAACAACGCCGCCATCCTCTGCGTCAGGAGGAAGCTCGAACCTCCACTGCACCCAGGCGAACCGCATTCGGCCTCCTCCTGCCGTCGCCACGAACCCTCCCCGTCGCCTACATCTCCTCCGGCAGCGCCGCCGTGCCTTCACGCCTATGGCGAAGCTCTGGTGAGCCAAGCCGCGCCCGTGCCCCTGTTTCTTCCTTCCCCTTCACCATCTATCTCTCACCCGTCTCCCTCTCTCTCTGATGCGTCCACAGGAGGAGCATCACCCTCGCCGGAGACCTCCTGGATCCGCGCCTCCCTCCGCATCCCTGCAGTTCCGCCGCCGCTGCTCTGCTTCTGCTCCCTGTCGAGCAGAGGACCGCACCCTGCTTCCCTGCATCGGTCGCGTTGACCGCAGCCTCGATCCGAGCCAGCCTCCTCGTGCCCGCGTGGGCCTCATCCCGCAGCCGGCACAGCGCAACTCCCAGCCGGCCTCCCTCTGCTTCCAATCGGGCCTCAGCCCATGGGTGAGCAGCCCTCAACAGTCCGTCTGCTCTGTTGGGCCAGCCTACAGATTCGGCCCGTATATGTTTTTTTTGGTTCTGCGAATTTCCTAATTATCCAGAGGTTGCCAGTTTTTTAGAAAACCCCTTAATGTTCATGCATCAATAATTAATTAACCGTGCATTGGATTAAAATGATTTAAACATGTAAAATGCTTAGAATTTTGTGTAGATTAATAATATGCCACTTTCATCCATGTTTAAAATGTTTAAAATGTTGTTTGTTTAAATTTGCTCAAATGCCATGCTAAAATGTTTTATTTCATAACTAAATAACCGTAACTCGTATTTTAATAAACTTTATATGTAAATGGGGTGGAAAAATGCCTAGTTTAACATGGTCCACTTTATTTTCCTGTTTAACAACGTTAAAATATGTTTTAGGGCAGAACAGTACCAAATTCATAATACGGACATGAGGATTTTCCGGAATTGTTGTTTGTTGTTCCGGCCTCATTTAAACTTGCCTAAATAGTTAGTTTAATAATGCTTCACCCCTCGCCATGTTTGACAACATTTAATATTGTTGGGTGCATAAACAAGAGAGAACTAAATAATTGATGTGGTGTTTTGTCAATATGCAACTCGTTGCATATTGAGCTCCACTTAATTTGTAGTATTGTGTGTTGCACTTTGCCATGCCATGCCTCATTAAACCGGACATGCATCATAATTTTTTGTGCATCATACCATGTTTATGCTGATGTGATTACCATGTTGTTTGTTTCTTTCCGGTGTTGCTTCTTAGTTCCGGTAATGTTGCGATTGTGAGGATTCATTCGACTACTCCTGTTCGTCTTCTTCATGGACTCGTTCTTCTTCCTAGCGGGATTTCAGGCAAGATGACCGCTACCCTGGATCTCACTACTATCATTGCTATGCTAGTTGTTTCGTTCTATCGCTATGTTGCGCTACCTATCACTTGTTCTTCAAGCCTCCCAAATTGCCATGAACCTCTAACCTTTGGCACCCTTCCTAGCAAACCGTTGTTTGGCTATGTTACCGTTTTGCTCAGCCCCTCTTATAGCGTTGTTAGTTGCAGGTGAAGTTGAAGATTGCTCCATGGTGGACAGGGTTATGTTGGGATATCACAATATCTCTATATATTTGGTAAAGGGTGGAAGGCTCGGTCTTATGCTTGGTGTTTTGTTCCACTCTTGCCGCCCTAGTTTCCGTCATACCGGTGTTATGTTCCCTTATTTTGCGTTCCTAACGCGGTCGGGTGATTTATGGGACCCCCCTGACAGTTCGCTTTGAATAAAACTTGTCCAGCAAGGCCCAACCTTGGTTTTACCATTTGCCTCACCACCACCTATACCTTTCCCTTGGGTCGGCCAACCCGAGGGTCATCTTTATTTTAGCCCCCCCCCTGGGCCAGTGCTTGTCTAAGTGCTGGTTCGAACCGAGTAGACTGCAGGGCCCCCACGGGGAAACTCGAGGTCTGGTTTTACTCGTAGGATGTCTCGTCCGGTGTTGCCCGAGAACAAGATATGTGCAGCTCCTATCGGGATTGTCGGTGCATCGGGCGGCTTTGCTGGTCTTGTTTTACCATTGTCGAAATGTCTTGTAAACCGGGATTCCGAGACTGATCGGGTCTTCCTGGGAGAAGGAATATCCTTCATTGATCGCGAGAGCTTATCATGGGCTAAGTTGGGACACCCCTGTAGGGTATAAACTTTCGAGAGCCGTGCCCGCGGTTATGTGGCAGATGGGAATTTGTTAATGTCCGGTTGTAGATAACTTGACATCAGATCCGAATTAAAAAGCATCAACCGTGTGTGTAGCCGTGATGGTCTCTTCTCGGCGGAGTCCGGGAAGTGAACACGGTTTCTAGGTTATGTTTGACGTAAGTAGGTGTTCAGGATCACCTCTTGATCATTACTAGTTTCACGACTGTTCCTTTGCTTCTCTTCTCGATCTTATTTGCGTATGTTAGCCACCATACTTGCTTAGCCGCTGCTGCAACCTCACCACTTTACCCCTTCCTTTCCCATTAAGCTTTGCTAGTCTTGATACCCATGGTAATGGGATTGCTGAGTCCTCGTGGCTCACAGATTACTACAACAACAGTTGCAGGTACAGGTTTATGCGATTGTCATGACGCGAGAGCGATGTTTTCTTGTTTTGGAGTTCTTCTTCTGCTTCTTCTTCGATCAGGGGATAGGTTCCAAGTCGGCAGCCTGGGCTAGCAGGGTGGATGTCATTTGAGTTTCTGTTTGTGTTTCATCCGTAGTCGGATGGTGCTCTTATGTAAGATGATGTTGTATTCGTGTGGCATTGTATGCCTTTTGTATGTATCCCCATCTATTATGTAATGCTGATGTAATGATATCCACCTTGCAAAGCGTTTCAATATGCGGGTCTATCCTTAGTGGGACCTTCGAGTTCCTTTTGGATAGGGTCGCATATTGGGCGTGACAAGTTGGTATCAGAGCCTCGACCGACCCTAGGAGCCCCCTTGATTGTTGGCCGTTGTTGAGTCTAGAAGAAAACTATTTTGAGTCTTAGGATTATATATATCGGAGAGTAGGATTCTTTTTACTCCTCAGCCCCTTCATCGCTCTGGTGAGGACTCCTGACGTAGATGTTTTGTCTTTCCTCTCCTCAAATTTCACTAATTTTTTTAGGATCATGCGGGTATCTTGGAATCGTTCCGATATTCTTATGACGAGAACATTGTTCTTGGTGCCTCCTGACATTTAGGGGTTGTGGCAGTGTCCCGGGGATTTGAGCTCCGAGGTGTTGTCGTCATAATTTTATCGTTGCAGTTCTGGAATACCTGAGTTTTGCCGACATCGAAAATCTCTTTTATGCAGTTGTTGGTGAGATAACCTCGACGTCACCCAGTACTGGGGAGTTCGGGAGTATTGCCATAGCTCGTATAACGGATGCTTTTCGAAGGTTGAGGTACACGATTTCCGAAGGTTTCTTGGTTATGTGTTGACGGATGGATACAGCTGGATGTAGGGATTGTTAGTTTGGGTGAGATATATTGCTTCCCCTGTATCCCCAACACCAGATTGCATAACCAGAAAGTTTCGGGAGTTTATAGGTGGGAATTCAAGTAGCTCCTAGAATATCTTTCCGACAAATGCATGATATGGGATTGGGTAAATCTCTATCATATGTTTGTTTCCGGCTTATTCTGCAAGCCAAATCCTTTGTTTTGTTTTATTTGTGGTATTCGAGTTGCTTCGAAGTCAAATGTTGAATCCATACCTTTCCTAAACGGTGTTCTCATATTGCTATGTGAATACTAATCCTTTTTGATCATTGAGGTTGTCATGTTAATTCTTTTCCAACCGGTGCGCTCCTCTTCGAGATGATCCCATCATTCTCCCCATCCGCAAGATCAATTCTAAGTTTTCTCAACGGTGTTTGTTTCGTTCATCCCAAGTTGTCTTTGTTTTTCCCCGCCCTCCCACCCCTTTTTCTTCAAGGACTCGGATTTCTTAATCATGTATCCTTTTATTTGTGGGAAGTCTCTTCATTCTTTTCTTTCAATGTTCTTATCCGGTGATTTCCCATGAAGATGCTCAACAGTTACAAGTCCATCATCCTCCGTTCTTTTTGCTTCTCCAGTGGATCCAATTCAAGATTTCAGTGTTGATAATATTCCTTTCCTCGTGCCAAATGCTTTTTCATGCCGGTGCACCTCTCATTCACTCACCTCTTGCTATTCATTTGTTCCAGAGTGTTGAAGATATCTCAGAAGATTTGTGTTTCCTTTCTTAATCCATTCAAGTTATTTGGAGATTGTTATCTCATTCAAGCCATTTAATTCAACCGGTGCAATCTCTCTTTAAAATCATTTTCAACGGTGTTTTCTTTTGAGTGGGCCCTAACCCACAGGACTTTTCCCAGGATCTTACCTGACTCTTCTAATTATTCCGGAGCCATTCCTAATTCTTTTTGAAGTTTGACGTAAGAATGAATTTTCATCAGTCAGATGTCTTCTTCAAGATCGCTTTCAAATTCTTTTCATCGTTGATTCAACCTTTCTATTCTTCATTTCAGAGTATCTCAACAATTCATGGTGGTTCCCATCTTCATTCTCAACATTTGAAGACCGAAGAAGGATTTCTCTTAAATCTTGGTCCATTCTCTTGAATATTCATGGTTCTAGCTTCATGCTATCCTCATAATTGTTTTGATTGTGACAATTCTTTTCTTACCATCCGGAGCATTTCGTGAGTTCTTTCCATTTTATTCCTACGAAGGCCATCATGTCATAATTCTTCATTCTCAGCGTGTAGCTATCGTTCTCCAAATCTTACCGGTGCATCATTCAAGTTTACTCTAGTCAGCTCAGGATCTCTTTGTTCTCTTGTATCTAAATTCTGTCAAGTATCTTCATTCATTTTCCAATTCTTCCCGGTTAATTGTGCCTTTGCTACTTTCATTTTCAATTCTTACAGTGGTTCGTTCAAGATTTCACTTCCTTTGTTATCATATCAATTCATTCGTTCTTTTTAATCCCATCGGTGGTTCCATCAATACCTTCTCAAGTTTATGCTATATCTCTCTTAATCCTTTTTCAACGGGAATAAGTAGTATGCCAAATCCATTGCTTGCCATCAATTTAATTTGATGAAGGATAAGCATACAATAAATCTTATTCTTATTTCCTCGAGGTGATTCAATTCTTTTCTTCCGGAGTTTATTCATGATGAATAAATTCTTGATTACAAGTGATTCATCTTTCTTTCAGGAGTTGGTCATCATATCACATTCTCGGTTCGTGAGGCTTCATCTTTCTTTTCGGAGTTCCAATCTCTCTCAATTATCTTGTCGCGAAGCTCCATCTAAATCATTGCAAGGCTTCACCTTGTGTTTTCAACCTCTCTTTATTTTTATCATCCTTTTTTTATCGGAGTTCTTCATGGAGGCTCTACATGGTGGTTCGTCAAGGATTCTTTTCATTCTTCAATTGTTCTTCAAGATTTCTCTTGAAGTTATGATCCGCCGAGCTATACTCTAAATAAACATGGTGCTCAACACATGTTTTGTTTTTAGGAGCTCAAGTTTTCTTCATCTCGCATTCCAAAGTGCAATTCCTTCTATCTTGTCTTTGAGATGGTGCTATGTCATCCTTGACAATTTCTCTTCATGTTTTGCGATTCACATGTCGTCAAGAATGAGGTATTTTAAATCCATCAATCTCTTCGTTGGAGTTATCTTGGTATAGATTTCACCTAAAAGCCTTCCCGAAGGAATGTTGCTAATTGTGGTGCTTACCAATGACCAAAGTTCCCCAATTATCCTCTAGGTGAAAGAAGTTTCTCTTATCTTCGTTGATCTCAAGCAAGCAATTGTTTCTGTTAGTGGCCGGTTGTCACCTCATCATTTTGAGATGTTTCCATAAGCCCGCTACAAGCTTATTCTTACCGTTGTTGTTTTTCAAACAACTTCGTTCAATCCTACTTCATAAGGATGCTCTTTCAAATTCATTTATGGTAGGAGATGTTGGTTTCATTCTTCATTCTATTCATTCCAACTATCTAACTATTATGCATTGTTTCCGGAGGCATTGTGATGTTGATCTCTTCACCCATCACCTCGTTTTATAAAGATCATGTTCTTTTTCTTGCTTACCCATTTAACCGAAGTGGTTTCGAATTCTATCTTGTCCATTAAACTCTTGATTCATGTCTTTGCAACCTTCAAGTTCTCGTAATGTTCCTTGTTCCTCTTGCCCAACGGACTGTTTGCAATCTTGGTCATCTCCATTGTTCTGTTTCTTTCAATTTGTTCAACCTCTCAAGGTTCATTGTTTCACTCGTTCGTCAAAGAAGCAACTTTGTTTTACCTCTCCTCTTCCTTTTCCCTCCGGTGCCATCCTAGATCTCAGGACGAGATCCTCTCATAGTGGTGGAGTGTTGTAATGCCCCGGATACAACTTTCCATATTCGTAACTCCAACTCTTGCCTTTTCCGGAGATGCGATATGTTATTTCCTTCGTGGTTGGGTTTTGTCGTTTGTTTTGCGTTTTGTTCATGTCTTGCATCTCATCTCTTTGCATCATTTGCATTTCATCATGTCATCATACGCATTGCATCCGCATGTTTTCATAAAACTCGTAGTCGTTCGTGGTTGCCGCATCTTCTTTGTCTCCACTGACCTTCTCTTAGTTCAACCGGACCACTCTCTTCTCTCTCTCCTCTGAGCCCATCAAACCCCTTGTCTTCGTCGACCTCTCTCAGACCCCTTGCATGCGTCCGAAACTTGCCCTGAACCCGAACCGCTCGGTCATGACCAACAGGTCCGGATCATCCTTAAACATCCCCTAAATATCATCGTTTATTTATTGTACTCACCTAGTCTATTTTTCTCAACCGCCCGATTTCGATCGGAGGGTCCGAATCTACCCTAAACTCCCCCTCTTTCCTTATATAAGGGGCTCCTAGTCTAAATCTAGTCCTAACCCTAAAATCTAGGGACTTTGTCCCTTCACCAGCCAGCCGCTGCCGCCACTCTCTCCAAAATCTCCCTCGGGATCCTCCCAGATCCCATTGACCAACCACCGCTGCTTCCTCCCTCTCCCTCCCGCATTTGATTTAGAGGAGTGGAGTTCCTCCTCTGCTCGATCTCCCCTGTGACTCAATCCGTCGATTCCCCCTCCAACCTCCTGCCCGAGGCCTCCCCTCGATCCAACCCTCCTCGCTCTCCTCGTCGACCAGGGAGACGAGCTCCTCACGAGCGCCCATGGCCTTGTGCCCCTGTCATCCTAGCAGCATCAACAACAACCTCGATCATCGCCGGTGCATCCAGCAGCAAGGTCGCTGCCCTCCCCAACCCTGCTCTCTCCCGTTGCCATCCTTCTCTCTCCCTCTTCCGTAACTCTCTGTCTCTGTGTTGCCTCGAACAGGTTGCACTGCGCCGCCGCTCCGAGCCCCGATCCCCGCCTCCCCTTGCCGGATTTGGACCCCGGCGCCTCCCCGCGCTCCGTTCCGCCCGTTCCGGCTGGTTCCCGCATGCCCCATCGTGTTGTCTGTCTTCCTCATCGACGAACAGCGCCGCCATCCTCTGTGTCAGGAGGAAGCTCGAACCTCCACTACACCCAGGCGAACTGCATTCGGCCTCCTCCTGCCGTCGCCACGAACCCTCCCCGTCGTCTACATCTCCTCCGGCAGCGCCGCCGTGCCTGCACGCCTATGGCGAAGCTCTGGTGAGCCAAGCCGCGCCCGTGCCCCTGTTTCTTCCTTCCCCTTCACCTTCTATCTCTCACCCATCTCCCTCTCTCTCTGATGCGTCCACAGGAGGAGCATCACCCTCGCCGGAGACCTCCTGGATCCGCGCCTCCCTCCGCGTCCCTGCAGTTCCGCTGCCGCTGCTCTGCTTCTGCTCCTTGTCGAGCAGAGGACCGCACCCTGCTTCCTTGCATCGGTCGCGTTGACCGCAGCCTCGATCCGAGCCAGCCTCCTCGTGCCCCCGTGGGCCTCATCCCGCAGCAGGCACAACGCAACTCCCAGCCGGCCTCCCTCTGCTTCCAATCGGGCTTCAGCCCATGGGTGAGCAGCCCTCAATAGTCCCTCTGCTCTATTGGGCCAGCCTACAGATTCGGCCCGTATATGTTTTTTTTTGGTTCTGCGAATTTCCTAATTATCCAGAGGTTGCCAATTTTTCAGAAAACCCCTTAATGTTCATGCATCAATAATTAATTAACCGTGCATTGGATTAAAATGATTTAAACATGTAAAATACTTAGAATTTTGTGTAGCTTAATAATATTCCACTTTCATCCATGTTTAAAATGTTTAAAATGTTGTTTGTTTAAATTTGCTCAAATGTCATGCTAAAATGTTTTATTTCATAACTAAATAACCGTAACTCGTATTTTAATAAACTTTATATGTAAATGGGGTGGAAAAATGCCTAGTTTAACATGGTCCACTTTATTTTCTTATTTAACAACGTTAAAATATGTTTTAGGGCAGAAAAGTACCAAATTCATAAATATGGACATGAGGATTTTCCGGAATTGTTGTTTGTTGTTCCGGCCTCATTTAAACTTGTCTAAATAGTTAGTTTAGTTATGCTTCACCCCTTGATATGTTTGAAAACATTTAATATTGTTGGGTGCATAAACAAGAGAGAACTAAATAATTGATGTGGTGTTTTGTCAATATGCAACTCGTTGCATATTGAGCTCCACTTAATTTGTAGTATTGTATGTTGCACTTTGCCATGCCATGCCTCATTAAACCGGACATGCGTCATAATTGTTTGTGCATCATGCCATGTTTATGCTGGTGTGTTTACCATGTTGTTTGTTTCTTTCCGGTGTTGCTTCTTAGTTCCGGTAATGTTGCGATTGTGAGGATTCGTTCGACTACTCCTGTTCGTCTTCTTACTGGACTCGTTCTTCTTCCTAGCGGGATTTCAGGCAAGATGACCGCTACCCTGGATCTCACTACTATCATTGCTATGCTAGTTGTTTTGTTCTATCGCTATGCTGCGCTACCTATCACTTGCTCTTCAAGCCTCCCAAATTGCCATGAACCTCTAACCTTTGGCACCCTTCCTAGCAAACCGTTGTTTGGCTATGTTACCGTTTTGCTCAGCCCCTCTTATAGCGTTGTTAGTTGCAGGTGAAGTTGAAGATTGCTCCATGGTGGACAGGGTTATGTTGGGATATCACAATATCTCTTATTTAATTAATGCATCTATATATTTGGTAAAGGGTGGAAGGCTCGGCCTTATGCCTGGTGTTTTGTTCCACTCTTGCCGCCCTAGTTTCCGTCATACCGGTGTTATGTTCCCGGATTTTGCGTTCCTAATGCGGTCGAGTGATTTATGGGACCCCCCTGACAGTTCGCTTTGAATAAAACTTGTCCAACAAGGCCCAACCTTGGTTTTACCATTTGCCTCACCACCACCTATACCTTTCCCTTGGGTCGGCCAACCCGAGGGTCATCTTTATTTTAGCCCGCCCCCCGGGCCAGTGCTTGTCTAAGTGCTGGTTCGAACCGAGTAGACTGCGGGGCCCCCTCGGGGAAACTCGAAGTCTGGTTTTACTCGTAGGATGTCTCATCCGGTGTTGCCCCGAGAACGAGATATGTGCAGCTCCTATCGGGATTGTCGGTGCATCGGGAGGCTTTGCTGGTCTTGTTTTACCATTGTCGAAATGTCTTGTAAACCGGGATTCCGAGACTGATCGGGTCTTCCTGGGAGAAGCAATATCCTTCATTGATCGCGAGAGCTTATCATGGGCTAAGTTGGGACACCCCTGCAGGGTATAAACTTTCGAGAGCCGTGCCCACGGTTATGTGCCAGATGGGAATTTGTTAATGTCCGGTTGTAGATAACTTGACATCAGATCCGAATTAAAACGCATCAACCACGTGTGTAGCCGTGATGGTCTCTTCTCGGTAGAGTTAGGGAAGTGAACACGGTTTCTGGGTTATGTTTGACGTAAGTAGGTGTTCGGGATCACCTCTTGATCATTGCTAGTTTCACGACCGTTCCTTTGCTTCTCTTCTCGCTCTTATTTGCCTATGTTAGCTCCCATACTTGCTTAGCCGCTGCTGCAACCTCACCACTTTACCCCTTCCTTTCCCATTAAGCTTTGCTAGTCTTGATACCCATGGTAATGGGATTGCTGAGTCCTCGTGGCTCATAGATTACTACAACAACAGTTGCAGGTACAGGTTTATGCGATGATCATGACGCGAGAGCGATGTTTGCTTGTTTTGGAGTTCTTCTTCTGCTTCTTCTTTGATCAGGGGATAGGTTCCAGGTCAATAGCCTGGGCTAGCAGGGTGGATGTCATTTGAGTTTCTGTTTGTGTTTCATCCGTAGTCGGGTCGTGCTCTTATGTAAGATGATGTTGTATTCATGTGGCATTGTATGCCTTTTGTATGTATCCCCATCTATTATGTAATGTTGATGTAATGATATCCACCTTGCAAAGCGTTTCAATATGCGGGTCTATCCTTAGTGGGACCTTCGAGTTCCTTTTGGATAGGGTCGCATATTGGGCGTGATAACAGGACAGCGGTGGCCACACTCCATCTCTCTCTCTGCTCACCGCTGGTCACAGATCCAGCCGGATCCTCTCTGCAGGGGAAGGTGAGAAGCTGCAACGTTCACGCGTCGTCCTCGGCGACGGCTCTTACCCACTGCCGGCGCATCTCGATCAGCGTGCCTTGTCGTTTTCTCCCAAGCACCATTGTCTAGGGAGGGCATCCGACCCCTTCTTCCTAGCTACCGTAGTGTCGGTAGATCCGGCCTCCCGCCGCCCACCTTGCGACATCCCGGCGACCCTCAGGTATAACTTCCTTAGAAACCGGCCTTGCTCTACTCCCCGAGCTCCTGAAGTCGCTGAAGTTGTATCTTTTACTATTTCTCAGGCCCCCTCATAGATAGGATCGACCGGTTGTTCGAAAGCCACCTAAATTTTTACTGTTAAGAGGTAAAACTAGTTCATGCACTCGAATCTAGTACTACTTGGTTCAAACAAGGAAGAAAGGGGGTGGGGGGTGGGGGAAGATTTGTTTCCTGAATCTAGGACTTTGTCAAAAGTGGAAATACTGGGGGTGAAAAGTAGCAGAGACTGGCTATCCAACTGGTCTCTAGGTCTAATAGGGAAATAAAGGGAAACACTGTACAAACTCAATATAAACCCGATCTATTGGTTAAAAAAGGAAAGAAAGTGGGGACTGGGGGACAAGTCACAAAGTAAGTCCAGCACTATATTTGCTAGCCTCACACAGTATAAGGTGGCTATACCGAACAAAAATGGGACCAAACTAGATATCTTGTTCTGATGTTTGTTGCCCTGAGCCACTCTTATGTAATGCCACTGATAAAATGTAGCAGTCGCACTGTTAAAAGTAAGGACACAGTAAACCAATGTTATTTTCAATGTAGTGCCTCCAGTAGTATGAATCAATGGCACTTTTTTTCATGTCCTGCTAAATTTCCCATTAAGAAAAGTTGCTTCTTTTCGTTAGAAATGCAACTGTCCTGGTCTGCCTACTCTCCCATGCCCAAATACCAACTCTGTAGCAGCTGTTAATGTAATGTTGCTAGTAAAATGAAGCAATGGCACCACTAAAGTAATGTCGTATTTAACGGTTGTCATAGTTAATCCTAATGCCCACACTAATATCTAGCAATGCTGCTGCTTTAGAAATTGCGACTGTCCTTGTAGGATTGCCATTCAGATAAGGAACATGCTTATTTTCATTTGATGTATGTTTCATCACTTGTTAGTCACCCTCCTTTCCACCTTTTTTGTGCAAACAGAGATATACATTTCACGCTTGATCTTAGCTGAACTGCACAAATGATATCCAAATTATAGTTGAACATTCCAGGAGATTCACAACCAACCTTGATGTTGCTCAATTTTATTGCAACTAATGAAGAAGAAGCTCTGTGGGTTTCGTTTTCTGATGGAAATGGAACCGGGGCTGGAGCCCTTTTCTTAAAAAAGAAGAAGAAGAACCTGCTAGCTCATGGGACATTGCTTCATTTTAGGTGAACTGCACCAAAAGGTCCCATGAATTGAATCATCCATGTTGGTGACTGGTGTCATCCCTTCTATGATGGCGTTGACTGCAAATATGGTTCCAATCACGAGGTATGTTCGTCTGACCATTTGCCAAAGATTCTGCATGTTGAGTCTGCTCTTGTGCTATTGTTTTGTCACTGCCATGATAAAGCAGTAATGTTATTATTTTGCACCTTAATATAGTGGCACTATTAATTTGAGGCAATGTTTTGGCACCGCTAGTGCCACTAATTTTTTTATATATCGAAAGAGGGGGTTTCCTCCGATTTCATTGAAGAAACCCAAGCATAGAGAACCATTATCCGACTACATCTCAGTGTAAACAGGCAGTTATGCAACTACTACTAGAATAGACTGAGTACTAGCAGGAGACAAGTTTGCCACATAAGCTAGGCAGGTAGGTGGACGCAACACCAGCTCGACCAAGTTTGGATTACAACCAAATGCTACCACAGAAACATCAAGCGGGAAGATAGGGACTGAAAGAGCCAGCTTCATCATCCCAGTCTAAGCACCCCCGGCCTCCATTCTTGCGACGCACGGTACACCTCATTTGCCACCTGCTCGACCCTAGTGCCACTGATACAATAAAGTAATAATATAGTTAAAATAGAGCGAGTGTCCTCTCTATCATTTCATTTCCAATGTGGATAAAGAAAGTGCTTCTCTTTGTTAGTATATGTTTCATCTACTAGTCCCATTGTAAATGTTTAAGCGTTTCTGCAAACTGGGGTGCTTAAGCTTATTTGATCTGCACAAAAATAGAGATTGGAATGTCTTAACGCCCCTCCTTGTACTACCGCTATACACTGATGCTCATCACTGGCAGAAGGTGTATCGGGGAGAGTCGGGTCGATTTCCAGTATGAGGCGTACCGTATGAGGCGTCCCAGGGCCCATCTCGCCCTCGCAGCATGGCATACTATGATACTATCACAATATTTTCTTCTATTTATTAGTGTATGTTTCATCAACTAGTGCCACTATAATGTAATCATGCTTTTTCATTATATGTACAGATGCAACCGACATATATGCAGAGTGCGAGGTGTGCCAAGTAAAAGTTACCGACACAAACCATGCTCAATGCATGCATTGGCATCCACCACCAGCAGCGGGAAGTGCGGCGCTCTCTGTGGACGGATCTTTCTCGGCAGCAAATCCTCTAACCAAATACTAGTAGCTTATATTGGCAGTTTTTTAGGGAGTACTCTTTTCTGAAAGAAGCACCAATCTATTTTTTATTATTTGTACACAGTGTCACAACTTTGACCCAAAGGTCCGGAGGTATTTTAGGGTGATTGGCGTAGTACTCGGAGACTGATTATAAGCATGATTTTCATTAGCTGTCACACTGATTGTAAGCATGAGCAGATGGAAGATTAGGTTAGTGCGAAGCTTACCTTAAACCCTACCACCGCCGTTGAAACGAGGCGGGCGTCGAGGCAACTGTGGAGAACGGCGGGGAAGCGATGTCGCGCCATCTAGCCTCCTCTTGTGGTGGGAGAATGAATACTCTTGTGGCTCCGGCTGGCTCTACACCCTCACGAACGACACACCGTACTCGATAGATTTGTTATCCTCTGGGTGCTCGACCTTCGACCTATACGCCCACCACCTCTGCCTGACTTTCGCCTCGGGCGAATCTGTCTGCTCCATCGCAAAGAGGAGATACTCGATGAACTTGAAGGACTGTGGCGTGGCTGCCGCCGAGGAGTACATCGCCGCCCTCTCGCTCTTTCGCATACATTGCCACATGGCCCTCATCATCCTCGAAATCTCCCACTCATTGTCAAACCAAGTAAGGATCTCCTTCAACCTAGCTAACTTTCCCTGGTCACCGCCGGCGATCTGCCTGATTCGTTGCTGCATCCTCTCCATAAATGTCCTTCTGAGTGGTCCGGTGCTAGCTTTGGAAGATGGGAGGAGAGACGGTGGTCTTGCAATAGACAAGAGGGAGAGGCGAGATGGTGGTTTTGGAATGGAGATGATGGAGAGGAGAGGGGGTGGTTTTGCAATGGAGAAGAGGGAGAGGTGAGACAGTGGTTTTGAAATGGAGATGATGGATAGGAGAGGAGGTGGTTTTGCAATGGAGAAGAGGGAGAGCTGCGTGCAGCAACGATTTAGGATTGGACGAGAGGGCTGGCACACTGTGGCTAGATCAAAATCAAAATAAATTTACCCTTCAATTAAGAAAGAGACCCCACATTAACTAGTCTCCCTTTTATTCTGGGTCATAATTGACCACAATTTTCACAAATAAAATATATGTTATACGTTGCAAAAATAATATAATTTGAAAGTACATTGAAATACGAACCAAACGATACAACTTTTGGTGACATGCATTCACATTTTTCATGTCAAATACAGTACAAGGTCAAACTTTGACCCAAAATATGCAAAACAAAAAATTCTTCCAAGACCAGCATCGGTCCTCTCCTGTTCCTATCTGAATCCAGCGCCGCTCGTCTCCTCTTCCATTTCAAAACCACCGCCCTCCTCTCCTGTTCCAATCCAAAACCAGCGTCGCTCCTCTCCCGTTCTAATCCCAAACCAGCGCTGCTCCTCTCCTCTTCCATTCAAAAACCACCGCCAACGAGTGAAGGTGCTGTGGAGAAGTACATCGATGGAGGAGTACAATCAATACGTGAGGATCGTAGACGGCGACCCTGTGAAGTTAGCTAGGATGTTGGAGATACAGTCTTGGTTTGACAACAAGGACCAACTAGCGGCGACAGCGACATCCATGGCCAAATATCTGCAACAGAGCGAAAAGGCGATGATACTCCCGAAGGGAGTCACACGGGAGTACATAGAGCTACTCCTCTGGGACATGGAGCAAACAGATTCATCGAATCCGATCGTGAGGGAGCGTTGGTGGGAGTATCGATCCCAGATGGAGCATCCACCAGAGATTGAAGGATCGAGCATCTCCAGGGTGCCATTTGTGAGGGTGTCGTGCCAGAGCGAGCCAGTGGAGTCTTCGTCGACCGAACCCAACTGCAAGAGGAGAAAAGCAGTTGGCCGGATGATGCTTCCCCGCCATCCTCTCCCTCGCCGTTCACATCCTATCATGGGGCGGCTGTCTGCCGCTGAGGAATAGGAGGGGACTGCCCCCCAGCCCAATAGTCAGGCAGGTTGTGAATTGTCAGAAGGAGCTTAGGGTTGTCAGTATTTGTAGGTTGTGAATTGTGTTTTGTGTTGTGTATTTTGAGAGTACTTTCAGATATGAATGTCATTTGAATTTCAGATTTGCAGTATTGAGCATATGAAGTATTTTATGAATTCTAGAAATCTATTTTTAGCACTTAAAAAATGTAGTAGGAGTATAAAAGTGCAGACAATGTGATTCTCAGAGAAGAAACTGCAAGTTTCAGTTTCAGATAAGAAACTGCAAGTTCAGTTTCAGAGAAGAAACTGCAACTTTCAGAGGCAGAGCATTTATATTAACACGGCCTTTTCAAACAGGGTTAACATCATGTTGGAAATTTTATTCATGGTCCAAAATGAAACTACCAACCAGTTAACATCATGCTGATCAACATTCATGCATAACACATCTTCATATGATGCACAGTCAAAAAGATATGTTATTTTCAAAATGCCCACACAATGTCGAGTGTGCGAATAGTAGAGAAAACGAGGGACAAAGTTTTGGCAAGTGTTGTGCATGGTGTGCGTAGATGACAATGGCGACCCACGTGTTAATAATGGCATAGGAAAAAAATTTGGAGATATTTTCCCTGCATCAGGTGGAATCAAACCCGGGCGGAACAGCTGTCAGGTAATGTCACTTGGCCATAGGGCTAGTTCAGTACTTCCGTTACAAATAAGGCACAGCCTCAGGTGGTAAGATCTCCTCCTGCGCCTTTGTGCGCTCGCTGCGGCGCTGCTGTCTACCGTTGAGAACATGCTGAACAAACGAGAGGAATCTGGAGAGGACTATACATGGAGAGGCGGGCAGTCGAGAGCCACCAAGTCTATGGCCGTATGCAAGCAAGTGCCTCATCGAAAAAATACTTCCTCCTAATGCTATACTGACGTTGGGTCCCACGGGTTTGTCAACATAGTTACATTTTTTAGGTGCTTCAATGTAGTTACTATAGGAGATAAATTCACAACGAAACCGGAGTGCTGGCAGGTATCATTTATTATCACTGGGGCAGCAAGTATCAGCTGGGTTTTGGGCTGCCCCGGTCTAGGCTTTCTTTTTTAACATGCGCATCCCATGAAATGCCTGTTTGTATTTTCTTGAGGGTCGTCATGTATCGACCAGCCTATGGACCTCTGATACGTCTCCAACGTATCTATAATTCTTGATTGCTCCATGCTACTTTATCTACTGTTTTGGACTATATTGGGCTTTATTTTCCACTTTTATATTATTTTTGGGACTAACCTATTAACCGGAGGCCCAACCCAGAATTGCTGTTTTTTGCCTATTTCAGTATTTCAAAGAAACGGAATATCAAACGGAGTCCAAACGGAATGAAACCTTCGGGAACGTGATTTTCTCACTGAACGTGATCCAGGAGACTTGGACCCTACTCCAAGAAGCTTCCGAGGAGGTCACGAGGGTGGAGGGCGCGCCCCCTAGGCGCGCCCGCTACCTCGTGGGCCCCTCGGAGCTCCACCGACGTACTCCTTCCTCCTATATATACCTACGTATCCATGTATGATCAGGGAGGGAGCCAAAAACCTAATTCCACCGCCGCAACCTTCTGTATCCACGAGATCACATCTTGGGGCCTGTTCCGGAGCTCCGTCGGAGGGGGCATCCACCACGGAGGGCTTCTACATCAATACCATAGCCCCTCTGATGAAGTGTGAGTAGTTTACTTCAGACCTTCGGGTCCATAACTAGTAGCTAGATGGCTTCTTCTCTCTTTTTGGATCTCAATACAATGTTCTCCCCCTCTCTCGTGGAGATCTATTCGATGTAATCTTATTTTTGCGGTGTGTTTCTTGAGACCGATGAATTGTGAGTTTATGATCCAACTTATCTATGGAAAATATGTGATTCTTCTCTGAATTCTTTTATGTATGATTGAGTTATCTTTGCAATCTCTTCGAATTATCCGTTTGGTTTGGCCAACTAGATTGGTAGTTCTTGCAATGGGAGAAGTGCATGGCTTTGGGTTCAATCTTGTGGTGTCCTTACTCAGTGACAGAAAGAGTTGCAAGGCACGTATTGTATTGTTGCCATCGAGGATAACAAGATGGGGTATTTATCATATTGCATGAATTTATTCCTCTACATCATGTCATCTTGCTTAAGGTGTTACTCTGTTTTTAACTTAATACTCTAGATGCATGCTGGATAGCGGTCGATGAGTGGAGTAATAGTAGTAGATGCAAAATCGTTTCGATCTACTTGTCTCAGACGTGATGATTATATACATGATCATACGTAGATAACCTCATAACTATGCTCTATTCTATCATTTGCTCAACAGTAATTTGTTCACCCACCGTAGAATAGTTATGCTCTTGAGAGAAGCCACTAGTGAAACCTATGGCCCCCGGGTCTATTCTCATCATATCAATCTATATCACTTTATTTACTTGCTTTGTTTTTACTTTGCCTTTACTTTTTACTTTGCATCTTTATATCAAAAATACCAAAAATATTATCTCTATCAGATCTCACTCTCGTAAGTAACCGTGAAGGGATTGACAACCCCTAAGCGTTGGTTGCGAGTTGCTATCGTGTTGTGCAGGTACGAGGGACTTGCGCGTGACCTCCTACTTGATAGATACCTTGGTTCTCAAAAACTGAGGGAAATACTTACGCTACTGTGCTGCATCATCCTCTCCTCTTCCAGGAAAACCAACGCAAGATCGAGACATAGCAAGAAGAATTTCTGGCGCCGTTGCCGGGGAGGCTTACGCAAAAGTCAACATACCAAGTACCCATCACAATCCCTATCACTCTCATTACATTATTTGCCATTTGCCTCTGGTTTTCCTCTCCCCCACTTCACCCTTGACGTTTTATTCACCCTTCTTCCGTTCGATCTTATGTTTGCGTGTACCTTCTTTTTGCTTGCATCTTCGCTCGCTAAAAGTCCATGGATCTTGATCCGCTTGCCAATCTTTTTAAGGGATCCAATTATGATGAACCAATTCCTAGTAATTTGGATGCACTAGATTATCTTTATAAGGTTTTGCCTAAAATCCGTGAAGTGACTCACGATAGATCTTTGAATAAAGAGCATGATTGGAATGATTTTATTATAAAATCTTTTGTTGTCAATTGTGCTAATAAGATGCAAAACCCTAAGCTTGGGGATGCTAGTTTTGCTATGTTCTCTACTTGTTGCAATGATCATGATTGAGGTGATTCTTCTTATGATCTTGAAAATTTATTTAATCCCCATGATGAATATGAGATTGATAATAGTGTTTGCAATAATATTGAAAGTGGGTTTGGAAGAGTGTCAACTTTAGATCCCACATATTTGGATAATGTTCAATCTTATGAAGTTTCTGATAAAAGTGGGTTTGGAGAGGTCATGACTTTAGTTAATGTTAATCCCACTATTTTGGAAGAGTGTCAACTTTGCATACATGTGGATCGTGTTAAGAATATGTTTTGTGATAGCTATATTGTTGAATTTGCTTATGATCCTACATGTAATTATTATGAGAGAGGAAAATATGGTTGTAGAAGTTTTCATGTTACTAAATTACCTCTCTTCATGTTGAGATTGCTATCATCTCTTTGTTCTTCCTTGCATATGCTAGTTCTTGCTTGCCTTGATAATTTGTTTGCTTACAAGATGCCTATTCATAGGAAGTATGCTAGACTTAAGTGTGTTTGTCACATGTTTTATGATGTTCTCTTTGTGCTTCAATTCCTATCTTTCATGTGAGCATCATCATAATCACAATGCCTAGCTAGGGGCGTTAAACGATAGCGCTTGTTGGGAGGCAACCCAATTTTATTTTGTGTTTTTTGTTTTTGGTTCTGTTTAGGAATAAATAATCCATCTACCTTATGTTTGGATGTGGTTTTATGTTTTAATTAGTGTTTGTGCCAAGTAAGACCTATAGGATAACCTACGATGATAGTTGATTTGATTCTGCTGAAAAACAGAAACTTTGCGCGCACGAATTTAGTTATGAAAAATCACAGGAACGTGATTTTGTGTTGATTCTTTTTTATGCTGATCAATAAGCAAATTGTCCAGGACTTCCTATTTTGGTAGAATTTGTCGAGTTCCATAAGTTTGCGTTAGTTACAGATTACTACAGACTGTTCTGTTTTTGACAGATTCTGTTTTTCGTGTGTTGTTTGCTTATTTCGATGAATCTATGGCTAGTAAATTAGTTTATAAACCATAGAGAAGTTGGAATACAGTAGGTTTAACACCAATATAAATAAAGAATGAGTTCATTACAGTACCTTGAAGTATTCTTTTGTTTTCTTTCTCTAACGGAGCTCACGAGATTTCTGTTGAGTTTTGTGTTGTGAAGTTTTCAAGTTTTGGGTGAATTCTTTTGATGGATTATGGAACAAGGAGTGGCAAGAGCCTAAGCTTGGGGATGCCCATGGCACCCCCAATATAATCCAAGGACACCAAAAAGTCAAAGCTTGGGGATGCCCCGGAAGGCATCCCCTCTTTTGCCCACTTCCATCGGTAATTTACTTGGAGCTATATTTTTATTCACCAACATGATATCTGTTTTGCTTGGAGCGTCTTGTATTATTTGTGTCTTTGCTTGTTAGTTTACCACAATCATCCTTGCTGTACACACCTTTTGAGAGAGCCATACATGATTTGGAATTTGTTAGAATACTCTATGTGCTTCACTTATACCTTTTGAGCTTGATAGCTTTTCTCTATGTGCTTCACTTATATCTTTAGAGCGTGATAATTTTTGCTCTAGTGCTTCACTTAGATCTTTTAGAGCACGGTGGTGGATTTGTTTTAAAGAAACTTGATCTCTCATGCTTCACTTAGATTATTTTGAGAGTCATTAATAGCATGGTAATTTGCTTAATGTTAATATACTTGGTATTCAAGATTTGTGAAACTTTCTTTTTTGAGTAAATTAAATTAAGTTTGATGCTTGATAATTGTTTTGAGATATGGAGGTGATAATATCAAAGTCGTCCTATTTGAATAGTTGTGAATTTGAGAAATACTTGTGTTGAAGTTAGCAAATCTCGTAGCATGCACGTATGGTTAAATATGTGTAACAAATTTGAAACATGAAGTGTACCTGGCTTGTGCATCCTTATGAGTGGCGGTCGGGGACGAGCGATGGTCTTTTCCTACCAATCTATCCCCCTAGGAGCATGCGCGTAGTATTTGAATTTTTGATGACTTCTAAATTTTTGCAATAAGTATATGAGTTCTTTTGACTAATGTTGAGTCCATGGATTATACGCACTCTCGCCTTTCCGCCTTTGCTAGCCTCTTCGGCACCGTGCATTGCCCTTTCTCACCTTGAGAGTTGGTGCAAACTTCGCCGGTGCATCCAAACCCCGTGATACGATACGCTCTATCACACATAAACCTCCTTTTATCTTCCTCAAAACAGCCACCATACCTACCTATCATGGCATTTCCATAGCCATTCCGAGATATATTGGCATGCGACTTCCACCATCATCATCGTGACATGCATTACTTTTGTCATATTGCCATTGCATGATCTTGTAGTTGACATCGTATTTGTGGCAAAGCCACCATGCATTATTTTCCATACATGTCACTCTTGATTCATTGCACCATCCCGGTACAGCGCCGGAGGCATTCATATAGAGTCATATCTTGTTCTAGTTTCGAGTTGTAATCCTTATGTTCTAATCAATAGAAGTGTGATGATCATCATTATTAGAGCATTGCCCTAGTGAGGAAAAGGATGATGGAGACTATGATTCCCCCACAAGTCGGGATGAGACTCCGGACGAAATAAAAAAAAGAAAGGCCAATAAAAAAAGAAAGGCCAATAAAAAAAGAAAGGACAATAAAAAAATGAGAGAAAAAGAGAGAAGGGGCAATGTTACTATCCTTTTACCACACTCGTGCTTCAAAATAGCACCTTGTTCTTCATGTAGTGAGTCTCATATATTTGTGCTTCAAAGTAGCACCATGTTTTTCATATAGTGAGTCTCATAAATTGTCTTGTTTATACTAGTGGGAATTTTTCATTATAGAACTTGGCTTGTATATTCCAATGATGGGCTTCCTCAAAATGCCCTAGGTCTTCGTGAGCAAGCGAGTTGGATGCACACCCACTAGTTTTCTTTTGTTGAGCATTCATAGCTCTAGTGCATCCGTTGCATGGCAATCCCTACTCCTCATGTTGACATCAATTGATGGGCATCTCCATAGCCCGTTGATTATCCTCGTCAATATGGGACTTTCTCCTTTTTTGTCTTCTCCACACAATCCCCATCATCATATTCTATTCCACCCATAGTGCTATATCCCTGGCTCACGCTCATGTATTGCGTGAAGGTTGAAAGAGTTTGAGATTATTTGAGTATGAAACAATTGCTTGGCTTGTCATCGGGGGTATAGAAGCTGGGAACATCTTTGTGTGACGAAAATGAAGCATAGCCTAACTATATGATTTTTTAGGGATGAACTTTCTTTGGCCATGTTATTTTGAGATGACATAATTGTTTGATTAGTATGCTTGAAGTATTATTATTTTTATGTCAATTTGAACTTTTATCTTGAATCTTTCGGATCTGAATATTCATACCATGATTAAGAAGATTTACATTGAAATTATGCCAAAGTATCACTCCGCATCAAAAATTCTTTTTTATCATTTACCTACTCGAGGACGAGCAGGAATTAAGCTTGGGGATGCTTGATACGTCTCCAACGTATCTATAATTTTTGATTGCTCCATGCTACTTTATCTACTGTTTTGGACTATATTGGGCTTTATTTTCCACTTTCATATTATTTTTGGGACTAACCTATTAACCGGAGGCCGAGCCCAGAATTGCAGTTTTTTTGCCTATTTCAGTATTTCGAAGAAACGGAGTGTCAAACGGAGTCCAAACGGAATGAAACCTTCGGGAACGTGATTTTCTCACCGAACGTGATCTAGGAGACTTGGACCCTACTCCAAGAAGCTTCCGAGGAGGTCATGAGGGTGGAGGGCGCGCCCCTACCTCGTGGGCCCCTCGGAGCTCCAGCGACGTACTCCTTCCTCCTATATATACCTACGTATCCCCGTATGATCAGGGAGGGAGCCAAAAACCTAATTCCACCGCCGCAACCTTCTATATCCACGAGATCCCATCTTGGAGCCTGTTCCGGAGCTCCGCCGGAGGGGGCATCCACCATGGAGGGCTTCTACATCAACACCATAGCCCCTCCGATGAAGTGTGAGTAGTTTACTTCAGGCCTTCGGGTCCATAGCTAGTAGCTAGATGGCTTCTTCTCTCTTTTTGGATCTCAATACAATGTTCTCCCCCTCTCTCGTGGAGATCTATTTGATGTAATCTTCTTTTTGCGGTGTGTTTGTTGAGACCGGTGAATTGTGCGTTTATGATCCAACTTATCAATGGAAAATATTTGATTCTTCTCTGAATTCTTTTATGTATGATTGAGTTATCTTTGCAAGTCTCTGCGAATTATCCGTTTGGTTTGGCCAACTAGATTGGTAGTTCTTGCAATGGGAGAAGTGCATGGCTTTGGGTTCAATCTTGCGATGTCCTTACTCAATGACAGAAAGAGTTGCAAGGCACATATTGTATTGTTGCCATCGAGGATAACAAGATGGGGTATTTATCATATTGCATGAATTTATTCCTCTACATCATGTCATCTTGCTTAAGGCGTCACTCTGTTTTTAACTTAATACTCTAGATGCATGCTCGATAGCGGTCGATGAGTGGAGTAATAGTAGTAGATGTAGAATCGTTTCGATCTACTTGTCTCGGACGTGATGCCTATATACATGATCATACCTAGATAACCTCATAACTATGCTCGATTCTATCAATTGCTCAAAAGTAATTTGCTCACCCACCGTAGAATACTTATGCTCTTGAGAGAAGCCACTAGTGAAACCTATGGCCCCCGGGTCTATTCTCATCATATCAATCTATATCACTTTATTTACTTGCTTTGTTTTTACTTTGCCTTTACTTTTTACTTTGCATCTTTATATCAACAACACCAAAAATATTATCTCTATCAGATCTCACTCTCGTAAGTAACCGTCAAGGGATTGACAACCCCTAAGCGTTGGTTGCGAGTTGCTATCATGTTGTGCAGGTACGAGGGACTTGAGCGTGACCTCCTACTGGATTGATACCTTGGTTCTCAAAAACTGAGGGAAATACTTACGCTACTGTGCTGCATCATCCTCTCCTCTTTGGGGAAAACCAACGCAAGCTCGAGACTTAGCAACCTCCCATCCGAGGTTTTATTTTTCCTGAAACATCGGCAACCCAATTTATGTATTTTTTTGAAGAAAACGTAGAGGTCTGTTCTATTTTCCTATATAAGAATAGGAATGCCTCCTTCAACTTATGTTTCCCTTCTAGCTATATTATATATATTTAAATTATTTTATATGTTATTATATATATTATAGTTAATGTCATCATATATTTAACAGATACTTACATACGTAAGAAAACAATATCCCACATCTTATTAACTTATAAAAATAATTTCTTAACAATAAAATCCTGGATTTTTTGGCAACGAAAATCCTGGTAATTGTGTACAAAAGCTTGGTAAGATTTAAGGACCAATGTAATAATAAATCACTTATTATTTAAATATATTTATAACAAAATGCTCATCCCCTGTTTATTTTTTGATAACATTGCTGCGCCCAACCCAACATTATAATTAGAATCAGCCCAGCAAAATCGTGTATTTCGAGAAAGTGCAAATGGCCTGTAGTTTTTTAGGAAAAAAATAAATGGGCCGCATGGACGCTACATTATTTGTTGACCCAGCCCAGCAAATGGACTGTAATTTAAAAAAAAAGATCAAATCAACTATAAATTCTGAAAAAATGGGTTGAATACGTGCCACATTTTTGGAGGCAGAAATGTGGGCCAATAGGTCGAAGCCAACGCAAGTCGTTGTCAACTTAGTCAACAAATGAATCTGACATCGTGAGCCGTTGGATTTACATCCAACGACAGGCATCCATCTTCAATCTCTCGTTTTCTTCCTCCAGCGCCACCGGGACCACCTGCTCCCGCCTCTTGCTGCTAGCAGCTCTACTTAGCACGATTCGTTGTGAAGCTCTACCCCACCGTTGGCCAGGCCATCCCTCCACCCCTCCTGTTCTTCTCCACCGACTGCCGAACCACACCGCACCAGAAACAGTTAACCCTCGTACACCTCTTCGTCTACGACTCTACTCCCACGTGTTCCTATCTCCGGCTTGTTGCTGTCCGGGGCCTTGCCGTCGTCAACCACCTTGGATGCGCTCAGCGCGGAGTGGTCAACATGGTCAACGAACGACATCCATCGGAAGTAGACTGCGCGTGGAGAGGCTGACAGCTGGGTCCACGGCCGCATGCAAGGAAATGCCTCCTTATTACGCGCAAAATAATGATTCCTCCACCTGACAGCTAGGACCCACCAGAAGGGCCTCTATATTTCGTGAAAAAAACGTTCCCCCCGCTGACTGGTCGGACCCACCAGCTATATCTTCGCACGCAAGGAAGTGCCTTCTTATTACGCACAAAAAAATGAATACCCCGTGCTAGCTGGGACCCACCATAGTGGGAGGCTGACCTGTGGGCCTACTAAGTTGTCGGGGACGGATGGCTTTGTCAACTTATTCAATATGAGCAATTCTGGCTCTAGTGACCGTACGATGTCCATCCAATGGCCGTAGTGCTTCTTCAACCTCTGGTCTTCTTGCTCCAGCCACCCAAACCAGCGCCAGTCGTGCCATGTGCTCCTGCCTCCCGTGGCCGGCTGTGATGCCATGGAGGCCTCACTGCCCCCTACTACTCCCACCGATGGCCAGGCCATCCCTCTACTTACCCACACCCCCTGTTATTTTGCGATGATGGTAGCCTCACACCGTAGCCGAACCAGTGAACCCTCATACGCCTCTCCGCGTGGGAATCCACTGCCACATCTTCCCCGGCTCTGGGTCGTCCCCTTCCTAGGCCTCGCCGTCGTCCACCGCCTTGGTGCTCTCGGTGCGGCATGGTCAATGTGGTCAAGGAATGACTTCCATCGAAAGAGTATTGTACGTGGAGAGGCCGATAGCTGGGTCCACGGCCGCAGCAAGGAAGTGCCTCCTTATTACACGGAAAATAATGATTCCTCCACCTGACAGTAGGGACCCACCAGATGGGCCACCGTATTTCATGAAAAAATGTTTTCGCCTGACTGCTGGGACCCACCAGCTACATCTTCGTACACAAGGAAGTGCGTCCATATTACGGGCAAAAAATGATTCGCCCACTGACTGCTGAGACTCACCAGCTACATCTTCGCATGCAAGGAAGTGCCTGACAGTCGGGACCCACCTAGTCGAAGCATATGTAGCGTTGTCATTCTAGTCGCGAACGTGTACGTACATACGATCGGTCTGTCTGCAGGCTGCAGCGATGAACCGTGGCCAAGTAAGGAAGGGCACGTGTCGTATTAGAGGCGCGCATGTAGCATGTACACGTATGTACAGCCAGGGTGCAAGAAAGTAAATACGGCCACATACGTGCATACGGGCGGGGTCTCGGACACCTACTCACTCATACGTATGGCCAGGGCTTATGAACATGGCTTAGTCAGAAGGAGAAACTACGTCGTCGTCGTGTTCATGGGGAGGCAACATAATGCGTCGTGTTCATCGGGAGGCAATGGATACGTCGTGTTCATCGGGGGCCAACCGGCTTGGACGGAACAGCCTATCGAAATGAGGCCTGGCGTATAGCAGAACAGAGGAAACGACCTTGTCTTCGACCGGCCACAGTCGAAACAAGATCCTCTTCATCTGGAGGGGTCTGGCGTACCACAAAACGGAGGAAACGGACTTCTCTTGGACCTGCTACGGTCGAAATGGGGTCCTGTTGATCGGGAGGGGTGTGGCGTACCGCAAAACGGAGGAAACGGACTCGTGTTGGAGCGCTACGGTCGAAACGTGGGTCCTGTTCATCGGGAGAGGTGTGACGTACCGCAAAATGGGACTCCACGGGATACTATTCATCTCCATCATTGACTGCCTCCATGGGTTACTATTCATCCACTATCGACCTCCTCCAGCCTCCATCTGCGACTATTCATCCACGGCGTCTCCCATCCTGCCTCCACCAGCCACTGTTCATCTAGCCTCCACCGGCTACTGTTCAACTAGCCCTCTCCACGGGGCCCTGTTCAACCACCCCTCCATGGGCTACTGTTCATCCAGCCATCCACCGGCTACTGTTCAACCAGCCCTCCACGGGGTCCTGTTCATCTAGCCCTCCACGGGGTCCTGTTCATCCACCCCCAACCGGCTCGATCAGGGTCCTATTCATCCAGCGGCACTGACCTCTACTACCACGGGGTCCTGTTCATCCAACCCCCCACCGGGAACTGTTCATCCAAACCCCCCCAACAACGCTCACTTTCATCAAGAGGCAGCAGGTTCAATCAGCTTCAGTTAGCAGCAGTAGCGAAGGAATCGCTCGATCGGGTTCAGTTAACAGCCATCGATCGATCGCTCAGGTTCAGTAACGCGTAGCCTCCAATGCAATTGCTCAGGTTTAGTTAGACCCCAACACCTCGCACCCACGCGTGTACGTGTACGAGAGAAACACGAATCGCTCGGCCCCGACCACCCACCGTAACCGGGAACTCCCCGATATTTTCCTCGCCCTCGCTTCTACCATGGTTTTTTTCCGTCATGGACGGCCCAAAGAATGTCATGCAGCTACGTCTCCGGCCCACCCAGGACGAAAAGCCCATTTTCTGTCATGATTTTTTTCATAGAAGTAGGAGCCCACCACATCTATGATGATACCGGGTTTTGTCACAATTATCGTCATAGAAGTGTCATAAGTATGACATAAAAAAATTCATTTGGCCCAAAATGTCACGGATGTGTCTTTTTTGTGTAGTGTTGGCACAGGGCAGCCACTTCCAAAGGAAATCACATCCAAATGACACATGTCCAGAGACGTGTCACGCAGGCAGGTGAGAAGGTGGCCGAACTACCCGGCAAGGCTTGTCGGGCTGCGCTACGATGTGACACTAAGCGGCGCATTTAATGCGCTCTGTCATGTCCGCAGAGTTAGGTATGATTGAACTGTTTGCTATCTAATCAGTACTCAATGACTGATTTGCTATTGTGGTGACCCCTTGATCTATAAAAGGAGGGTCGTGGCACTTAGAAAGGATTCAGACCCCTGTACTCTCATACGCGCGTAGCTGCTCTTGCCCCGAGTCCAGTTTGCCGGACTAGAGCGATGCGTCTCCACTACGGTCCCCTCATCAATCCACCAAAGCAAGAGTAGGTTTTTACGCCTCGCGGCGGCCCGAACCTGGGTAAAACTGCCCGTGTGATCACTGCCGTGCTGCCCCTGCACCCTCCACTCTTTGTGCAATGTGCTCTTCCCCCTGCCGAACCACAAGGGGCCGATGGTCCCATAGGTGGCCATGTTTCCCCATGATAGGAGTGTATGGGGCAGATAACTCGTGAGTAATACCAAGCTCGGTGAAGAAAATGATTTGGTAGAACAGTTCCAACGGTTGTGACAGTTGTACCTCTGGTTGGAGCAGCTTGGTATTTAAACTAAAGGACACACAGTCCTTACTGTATTCTCCTTGAGCCAAGGTCACACAGACCTCGCCCAATCACTCGTGGTAAGTCTTCACAGGTGACTTCCCAACCTTCAAATACTTGGTCACTCGGTGATCCACAATTCCTCTTGGATGCTCTAGACCATGACACCTAACCGTCTGGAAGATGCACAGTCATCAAAGGTAACAAGCATCAATTCCACATAGGAACAATCTCTTCAGTGATGCTCAATCACTTTGGGTTTTCGGTGTTGGGTTTGGGTTTTTCCTCACTGATGATTTTCTCTCAAAGTCCTCAGAGGATGCGATGCCCTCAACGACAAGTGTCAGTTTCTCTCGGAGTAGCAAACCAGCTAGTGGTTGAGGGGGCGGCTATTTATAGTCAGCGAGGAGCCCGACATGATAAGAACTAAATGCCCTTCAAGGATATGACCGTTAAGTGGATAAGATATTTGGGACAACTGGCGCGTAGAAAAGCAAAGGTCGGAAATTTGAGCTCTCCAATTCCTCAGGGCTATCATGTTCCTCACTTGTAGGCAATTAGCACTGGCGAATTCCTAACTCCTCATTCAGAACAAATTCCTATGAGAACAGAAGATCTTCGTCTCTATCACTGAAGAAATTGACTGAACTGTATGAGATTTCCAAAGGCTTCACTCGAAAGGATTGGGCATGTCTAGTCTTTGAGATGAGCATCACTTGGAAACTTTTCCTTAGTTTTACCTCGACCCCCTTTAACAATATGGTGTTTCCTATGACCGAGAAAATTAAACTACGAAAACAAAAGTCTTCACGCTACATAATCCTCGTATAAATATCAAAGTCTTCAAGGTCACACCAATTTCCTCATTTTCAAAGTCTTCAGAAAACCAAAGTCTTCAATTAAAGACATTCATTTTTAGGGGACGTATTTCTTCGTAAATATCAAACTCCTCAGAGACTTATAGAACCTGTGTACACTCACAAACACATTAGTCCCTTAACCTATAAGTATTCAATACACCAAAATCCCTAAGGGGCACTAGATGCACTTACAATCTCCCCCTTTTTGGTGATTGATGGCAAATAGGTTAAGTTTTCAATGGGATAAACATATGGAGTGTAAAGACTAATATTGAGGAATTTGATTGCAAGATATAGAAGAACTCCCCCTGAAGATGTGCATATTTGAGGAATTTGCTTTGGATTGCAAATGCACATTGTAGAGTAATATCATGGAGATCTCCCCCTATATCTTGTAATTCCTAAACGCAATTAACATATAATATGAAGAATTTGAAGTGATGAAATATGGTGTCTGACGTAATTCAGCATGCGCGCATTAAGGTACTTGAGGAAATAAGCAAGCAGAAAGTAGTTTCAGAAGTATCAGACCTCCATCGGACTTAAGTTTACAACTCGATCAATCAAACACTTCAGAAGAGCGAGAGTTCTAACTTAACAAATAAATAGCACATATATAAGACCCGCTTGAAGACTAACACAAGTCTTTCCCCCTTTGTCATCGAATGACCAAAAGGGATGAAAAAATGAGGACTAACGCCCCTGAAGAATATCATCATGAAGTCGATGGAGGAGCGCCAGCATTGTCGAGGCCGTTTGTTGAAGTAGGGCTTGCCGAAGTGTCGTTGAGATCTTCAGCTTCATCCATCTCACGCGATGAATAATATGAAATTGTGACCAGCTGAGGAACTTTGACCTTCTTGAATTTCTTCGAGGGAGGTTGAGCCCAGTCAACGTTCTGCTGAAAGTCCATCTGCTTGAGGTCTTCAGCACTATAGAGATGAGAAAGTATGGCCCAAGTGCGGTCAAAGATTTCATGCGCATAATAGTGATTCTTTGATAACCCATAGGTATAGGGGATCGTTTGTAGCCATCTTCGATAAATAAGAGTGTCGAACCCAACGAGGAGCTAAATGTAGAACAAATATTCCCTCAAGTTCTATCGACCACCGATACAACTCTACGCATAGTGAACGTTTGCTTTACCTAAAACAAGTATGAAACTATTTTGCAAGAATAAACCTACGAGTAAATTGCAAGGTAATAAAAGTGGATAGCTTTTGTCAACAAGAAAGTCATTTGTCCCTAGGCAATCGATAACAAGTATCGGTAATTATTCTTGTAATTCTATATGAGGGAGAGGCATGAGCTAACATACTTTCTCTACTTGGATCATATGCACTTATGATTGGACCCCTAGAAAGCATCCGCAACTTCTAAAGATCATTAAGGTTGTGAAATCCAACCATAGCATTAAGTATCAAGTCCTCTTTACTCCCATACTCCATAACCCACTCATCCGCATTTAGGCTGCTGTCACCCCCGCAACACCGAAAATAAGCAAACTATGAGCATATTCCAAAACCCTACACGGGGACCCCTCAAGTTTGCGCGAGACGGAGGGCACCGTAGGACAGCACCATAAATAAAATATACAATCATACCAACCAAGATCACGATTAACCCACAGGATAAAACGGATCTACTCAAATATCATAGGATAGCCAAATATCATTGGGAAATAATATATGGATTTGAGCACCATGTTTAAGTAGACATTATAGCGGGGAGAAGGGGAGTTACACCACTGCATAGAGGGGGAGAGAGTTTGTGTTGACGGTAGCAAGATTGTTGATGTAGATCGTCATCACGATCCAGCGCCACCAGGAGAGAGGGGGAGAGAGCCCCCCTCCTTCTTATTCTTACTTGGCCTCCCCCTAGATGGGATGAGAGTTCCCCCTCTACTCCATGGCCTTCATGGCGGCGGAGGGGCGGGAACCCCTCCGAGATTGGATCTCCCTCTCTATTCTCTTCTGTTTCGCGTTCCCTAGATCTGGCCCTTCACCGTTTCTTAAATTCCCGGAGATCCATAACTCCGATTGCGCTGAAATTTTTACATGATTTTTTCCATAAATTATCTTTCTTGCGGCCATAGAAGGGCCCCAACTGACTTACGAGGAGGGCATAAGACACCTGGGCGCCCAGGGGGTGCCCGGTGCGCCCTGGTGGGTTGTGGTCACTGTGGGCCCATGTTTGTATTGATTCCAAGTCCCAAAAATCACATATATTCCAAAATAGTTCTCCGTAAATTTTTATCGCGTTTGGACTTTGTTTGATATGGCTTTTCTGTGAAACAAAAAACATGCAACAAACATGAACTGGCACTGGGAGCAGGATCAATATGTTAGTCCAAATAAATCATATAAAATGTTGCCAAAAGTGTATAAAAGTTGTATAATATTGGCATGAAGCAATCAAAAATTATAGATACGACGTTGATGTATCAGCATCCCCAAGCTTAATTCCTGCTCGTCCTCGAGTAGGTAAATGATAAAAAGGATAATTTTTGATGTGGAATGCTACCTAGCATAAACTTGATCATATATCTAATCCTGGCATGAATATTAAGACACGAGTTATTCAAAGCAATAGTCTATAATTTCAGATAAAGACATCAATACTCAGGCATCCGAACAAACAATCATGTCTTTCAAAATATCAACGCTAAAGAAAGTTATCCCTACAAAATCATATAGTCTTGTCATGCTCTATCTTCTTACCACAAAGTATTTATCATGCACAACCCCGATGACAAGTCGAGCAATTGGTTCATACTTTTTGACGCGCTTCAGCTTTTTCAACTCCCACGCAATACATGAGAGCAAGCGATGGATATAGAACTATGGGTGGAATAGAGTATGGTGATAGGGGTAAATATAGAGAAGACAAAAAAGCAAGAAAGTCTCACATCGACGCGGCTAACCATCGGGCTATGGAGATGCCCATCAATTGATATCAATGCTAGGAGTAGGGATTGCCATGAATGCACTAAGAGCAATAAGTGTATGAAAGCTCATCACGAAAACTATATGGGTGTGCATCTAATCCTATAATGAAATATTCCCACAAGTGTATGAAAATGACAACATAGGAGACTCTCCATATGAAAAACATGGTGCTACTTTGAAGCACAAGTGTGGAACTAGCATGCCCCTTCTCTCTTTTTCTTTTATTTTTTTTATTTTTTTCTCATTGTTCGGAGTCTCATCCTGACTTGTGGGGGAATCATAGTCTCCATCATCCTTTTCTCACTGGGGCAATGCTCTAATAATTAAAATTGATGACCATCACACTTCTATTTACTTACAACTCGATAACTATAACAAAAATATGACTCTATATGAATGCCTCTAGCAGTGTACCAGGAGGTGCAATGATCTAGCGTAACATGTATAAAAAATGATGCACCGTGGCTGAGCCACAACTACTATGTCAGCTATATGATCATGCAAACCAATATGAAAATAAATGCTCAAGTCATCAAAACGGAAGCGGTGGAAGTTGCATGGCAATATATCTCGGAATGGCTATGGAAAGGACATAATAGGTAGGTATGGTGGCTATTTTGAGGAAGATATAATAAGGCTTGTGTGTGATAGATCATATCATATCACGGGGTTTGGATGCACCGGCGAAGTTTGCACCGACTCTCGAGGTGAGAAAGGGCAATGCACGGTACCGTAGAGGCTAGCAAATTGCAGAGAGGTAAGAGCGCGTATAATCCATGGACTCACATTAGTCATAAAGAACTCATACACTTATTGCAAAAGTTTATTAGCCCTCGAAGCAAAGTACTACTATGCATGCCCCTAGGAGGATAGATTGGTAGGAAAAGACCATCGCTCGTCCCCGACCGCTACTCATATCAATAATAAATCATGCTCCAACTTCATAGCATAACGAGAGACTATACGTGCATGCTTCGGGAATCACAAACCTTAACACCAATATTACTAACCACAACCGTTTACTAGTACCTCCCACATATTCCGTCTCTATATTGCAAAACTATTGCAAGGAATCAAACATACCATATTCAGTGATCCACAAGTTTTATGTAGGATTTTATGACTAACCATGCAATTGACCAATTCCTGTTAACTCTCTAAATGGATATAAGTGAAGCATGAGAGTTTAACTCTTTCTATAAAAGGCCATGCTCTAATAAATATAAGTGAAGCAAAATAGCATTCTTCAAATAACGGTTTTCTATGCAAAGAGAAACAGGCAATCCAAACTTCAAATGATATACGTGAAGCACATGAAGCATTCTATAAAGACATACTCAAAAGATATAAGCGAAGTGCAATGAGCATTCTATAAATCAACCATGGACTATCTCATACCAGCATGGTGCATAAAAGAAAAATGAAAACTAAACACAAAAGACGCTCCAAGATTCACACATATCACATGAACAAAAGAAAGACGAAAACATACCGATACTTGTTGAAGAAAGATGGGATGCCTTTCGGGGCATCCCCAAGCTTAGATGCTTGAGCCTCCTTTAATATTTACTTGGGGTGCCTAGGGCATCCCCAAGCTTGATCTCTTACCTCCCCTCCTTCTCCTCATATCGAGACCTCCTCGATCTTTGCTCACTTCATCCACACAAAACTCAACAAAAACTCGGTCTGATCCGTTAATATAATAAACCAAATCACTACTCTAAGGACTGTTGGCAACCAATTCATATTTTGTTTTTGCATTGTAGCTACTGTAATATAACTTTTCCATGGCTTATACCACCGATAAAATCGATAGTTTCATCAAAACAAGCAAAACAGTGCATCAAAAAACAGAATCTGTTTTAAATAGGACAGTCTGTAGCAATCTGAACATCTACCATACTTATGGTACTCCAAAAATTCTGAAAAATTAGGAAAAAATAAACAATTTGTATATAAATGGTGTGCAGAATGTTTCAGAACCTTTTGATGTTCCAGTAAAAAAAATGAAAATTCACGTGCTACAGCCAAAGTTTCTGTTTCTGCAGCACACATACCAAAAAGCAATATAACATCCTAAAGGCAAACCTTGGCACAATAATTTTACAATACAAAGGATTTGTACAAGGGGATAATTAATTTTGTTGAAAAGTTTCTGTAATTCAAGATTCACAAAGTTTCCATGGGCATGAACAAAGTTCGAGGCATGCTCCCGCTTCCACGGTGCTCGTCCTTCTCACTTTCACTTTTATTTTTGTGAAGTTTAAATTCCCCTCTATATTTTTTTGTTTCTAAACTTTATAAAAGCACTCAACATAAATAATGACTCTCTAAAACTTTCGGGTTGTCTTCCTGGCAGCGCTTTCTTTAAAGCCATTAAGCTAGGCATAAAGTGCTCAAGTAATGGATCCACCCGGATCCCAGGGTATATCAAAGCCAATTTGAGTTAGCAATGATTTGACATTTAGTAATGAGCACAAAGAAACATATATCATGCAATGATGAAGTCTAACTCTCTTCCTATGCATCGGCATGTCATACAAGAACAATTCATGCACATCAGGTAAAGGCCAATACATAGCATAAAAAGTTTCTTGCAATTCTTTCATGTTGGAAACATAGAGAGGCGTAGATGTAGGTCCTCTCTCATAATAATTGAAAGTAGGAGCAGCAAGCACAGGCATATTACATTCATCAAAATTATCATGTCCAACCGTAAAAGGCAACCCATCAATGTAATCCTTAATAAGTGCAAATTTCTCTGATATAGTGTAGTTTGGAGGATTCAAAAAGATAATAGGACTATCATGCATAGGTGCAATAGCAACAATTTCATGTTTAACACAAGGAAATATAGCAAGTTCATCTCCATAAGCATAATTCATATTGGCATCATGGTCACAAGCATAGCAAGCATCAAGTTCCACTACTGCAGGATGCTGCTAACGTGACACTACGATCAGAGACCCTTCGAAGAAACTGTGTGCGATGCTACAATCGCAAATGATAGTGTAAAAACCGTCAAAAAAGGTGCAAAACATTTGCGATGGAGGATGCATCAAACACGGTTCAGATTTTAGTTGCGTGTGCGATGCAGGGCATACGGTTCATCTCAATTAACTCTTTGTGATGAGGAGAAACAAAAGAAACAGGCAGCCAGATGAAGGTGTGTGCGATGTACAGCATATGGTTCACTCGGATGAACTGTTTGTGATTAGGCAACACAAAAGAAATGGTCAGCCAGATCAAAGGTGTGTGCGATATACGGCATGCGGTTCACTCGGATGAACTGTTTGCGTTGAGACATGAGAACAGAAACGGTTCAAATGAACAAGATGTGTGTGATACGAGGAAAATATGTCTGTAATCGGAAACGTGTGCGAAGACCGATAACAACACAGATGATTACTGCTAACAAGCCGTGTGTGTTGTGATCAAACGATTGCTCGTATACAATTATGAGTGATTGATGAAAACATCACCGACGGGTTCCATTGTTTAGTCTGTGTGCGATGTGATTTTCTTTGTTCGCACAACATCTACGCTCTATCTACAGAGCATCAGCATATATACTTAAAAAGACAGCATTGCATAACCAAATTAAGCATACAATTACACAAGTGACTACACACATAACATTTCCACACACCAAAGAAAGCAATTACATGCATACTAAATTAAGAGAAACGAGGATCTAATCATCTACTTATTGTTGCAACGACGCTTGCCATTGCTCTGCTTCTAGTTGGATCCCTGGCCGTTTTGGGGAAGGAGGCACTTCCTCATGTCAACGATCCTCCTATACATGTCGTAGCTCGTGTACGCCTCCTTGGCCGCATACACGACGTGAGCTTTGTCGAGTTTCTCCATCCAGGCCGAGTGCCAGGCACGCTTGACCTTGTTGCATGAATCCTTCATGTCTTTATAGTAGGGGTCGATGATGGCCTCGGCGAGGTGAACCAGTGAGTCATTCTCATGGTCCTTGCTGCCCCAGATCTTGTATTGGCCTTGGATGTCGACAAGATTCTGGCAGGCGATGCCCAAATTCTCGAGCGCCTTTACATTGTTGGTGATGTCCACTGTAGCAAACATGTAGTGGGGGTTGTTGACAAACCTAGCAAAATGCTTGCAAGGCCTTGTGGCCAAGTAGCAGTGGTATACGAGGACGTGGTGGCGCACGCACATCTGGGCAACGGCGACCTTGGGACGAGACCCAGCAAAAGCGCGGGTGTACTCGAGGTCGAACCCGACCACCTTGTACTTCTCCGTGGCAAGCAATAGCTTCATGATTTGGATGGAGTGCTCCACCCAGACCAGGTCATTGGTGTACACCATCGAGAGGTACATGAACCTTCTGTGGGTGTCCACCACGGCACGCATGGTGAACTGTTGCTCGTCGTTGGCAACCGCTCGGAGCGCCATTGGAGCCACACATGATACCCTCTAAGAATTTCTCGTGGTGGGTGTGCTTCTTGCAATGGTGGGGCACGATCAAAAGGTTGAAGAGACACAAGGGTAGGTTAAATGGCCACTGTAATTAATGGGGGTCGGCCAGCCTGTCCAGTGCATGCTTGACAACACCGCACCGCATGCGTGGGCTCGAAGAGGCGCCAAATTTATTGTCGGTGAGCTTGTTCCCGCGCTACCGCGCTGTTTACCATGCAAGCTTCCCGCCCGGCTAGTTTGGCAACGCGTCGGCTAGAAGAGGGACAAATCATGGGCGTTTATTGGCAAAAGGCTTTGTAAAAATGAAGTGTGTGGAATAACTTCGGTCATAAGTTTACCCTTGGGTGATGAGGTCAAAGTTACGCAGAAGGGTGACGATGGACACTCGAGTGCGATAATTAATTATGCGCTCTAAAGTGCACACAGTGGAAGAAACCAACTGTGTGCAATAATGTCGAAGATTGCAATTGAGTTAGCTATACAGATCGTGTGGTGTGAGATCGACAAGGTAAACTGATTCGAGAATGGTTAATAAAAATCTAATACCATTGCATATGAAGGTCAAAATAGTGCTAGCATTATACGAGTCTGATACGATGCCATTTCAACAATTGTACCACAAAAGCTCAAAATGTTACAAGGTTCAAATTCTAGAGTTATATGGCTCAAATTCGAAGATTACAAGGTTCAAACTGATATTAGAAATGAAATTCTGCTCATCAGCTGCAAACGCTTGTGCTGATCCGCTGAACATGGATATCACAGAGGTTCAAACTAATATCACTGCTTCTAAGCCTGGCTTCGAAACCTCACAATTTTTGCAAAGGGGTAAGCCACTGAGAAGTCATATATGGGGTTGACACGATGACTTCCGATTACTCTGTCATCTGAAGTTCCAAAATGAAATTCAGCATTTTTAGGGCCTACTCCATTCTGCCACAGGCGCCGGCGCTGATCAACAAACCATTCATTTTTGCGAAATAAATGTAGGGCAAACCTCATTTCCTTCAGCACCCTTGCTCTGAGAACAAAGAACCTGGCGAATATAATCTCCGGTAAGGTCCCTCGGTAGGAGTTCAAAGTAATTTCTGAGAGATGCAGATCTAGGCATTCGACGTGATTGTTATACTGTATCACATTATCTACCACTAGGCCTAATCTTATCTACAAAATAAGAAAACGTGTTAGTGCCTACATGCAGTTTTGAACATTACTACAGGCCTAGCTATTTGGTTTGCAGGATTTGTAAAATGCACTAACATGCCATCTTCGATCTGACATGATTAACATGGGCATTTGATTTTATTCTAGAAAAATGTAGCCTTCTTCACAAGAGGTTGGAGTGGACGAAAAGTTCCCTAAGAAAACTAGTATAGATGAATCCAAAGGAGATATGCGTATTGATTGTAACCATATGGATCAAGCAACCAACATGTATGTACTGAAATCCTTCGAAAGAACCTTCAGAAATCATACTATCATTGTAAACTTGAAAAAAGGTGTCACAAATTGAACTCCCTTATGGTTAACATTTAACAGGAAAGGAACATCACCTCGATATATAGCTTCTCCAGGCACGGAAAGCATCTCAGGAAACTAACAACTTGCTCCAGGTCGGGCCCGATAGATTCTAGTGCCAAGACCTTCACTGTGCGCAGTTTCGGGGTCAAGCTTGTCAGAATCATTTTCTGAATGACAGACGAACAAACATCTTCAAATTTAGAAATAATGTTTATTTGTAGAAGGAGAGGTAGAAGGAGGCTGTTGTACCTGAACTGGTGTGGATCCAATAACAAGTTTGGAGTATTTGTCAGACGAGTAGCCCACCACTGTCAATTTCGGCGCAGAAATGACATAGATTTTTGTTGGACCTTCTTGATCAACTACAAGTAATATCTCAAGTGCAGGTGTGTCCTGGATGACCATACTGTGGTCCAGCTTCTGTGATGTCTTCCTGCCACACCAGCAACACAAATAAATAGTCCGGAGAGTCATGGAGGTGATGTGGAAGGTACTCAACCCATTGATCGCCTAAAGACGAAGGTACTCGAGTGCAGTATAGCCACGGAGCAGGCGCTGCATGTCACCCTTTGAGAGGCAGACGGCGACGAGCTTGAGGTGCTTCAGTCGTGGTAGAATAAGAGCGGGCGCGTCATTAAGGGGCGGGAAATGGCAGTTCCTAAACTTGGTGACGCGCAGCATGGTGCGAGGTGGAGTGCGGACGTTGGCAGCGACCACATATGCCCAACATCAAAAGTGAGCTCCTAGATCTGATCTAGGGTGGGGATCGGAACCAGTCGTCAAGCTTGGCTCGGTCCTTGCCGTTGGAACGGAACTTGCCCATTCTAACGCCTTTATTTGGGCCAAGGTGACTGCCGAGGATCTTGGAGAACGCATCCAAGCTTTTGCGATAGCCATGGCAGAGCTCGTGGGTGTCGATGAGGTTGAGAGGGATGGAGTTCCATAGGGGGTGCCACCGCCGGGAAAGGAGGGTTGTCCGCGCCCCATATTTGATTGGGAGGAGGGAGATGATGACTCTCAACATATCATCGGGGAGACTGCTGATTAAGTCTAGGCATGGTGGAGTCGCTTGCCGTTCTAGCTCGCCCCACCTCCACTTGTTGGCAGACCTGTTCTCCACCTCCGGAGTCTCCTTGTCAGCGGTGCTTTCTGATAGAAATGGGAGTACAAGGAATATTTAGTTAAAACAAGGCAATAGAAAAGTGTATTGGTAACTAGAATTTATTAGGTAGGAATATAGTAAGAAAAGGGAATAACAATTGGTTGCTTAAATACAACACGATTCATTTGACATTGCTGGGTAAGCACACTCGTCTATGTACAGACCAATCTTGAAGAAAATAATGGCACAAACATATGTATAGGTCATTCAAAATCAATTGTCAAGCCCTGGCTAGGAATTATTAGCACGGACACTAATCCTAGTCGGATTACTAGCAGAAATGATTTGCACTGATGAAACAACTAATCACTTATCACCTGTACCATTCAAACAATCAATACACTCCACGGATCTATCGAAACTTACTCAAATTTCATGGATTGGGAGAACATAACCATATGATTTCTATTCCAAAAAGGGGGAGGCAGGAGTAACCAGACAAACCCTATGATCTATTTGACACATAAATGGGTATAGATGACTAACCAGCTGTCCGTCGTCGTCCAAATCGTCGCCGGAGTGGTCGTCCGAGTAATCGTTGAAGTGGTTATCGGAGTGGTCGTCGGAGTCGATGTGGAACTCCGCCTCCGGGTGTGGAAGCTCGACGCCGTAGACGACGTGAGGGTGCAACGATAACTCGCCGGCGGTGACGGCAACCTCTGTCTCCATCTCCACGCCGTGCTCCGGTGCTTTAGCAGCCCCGGCGTCGCCACTCCCTCCGATGGGGCGCTTCGGCGGCATCCTCATAAACTGACGGCTTTGAGGGCTGAGAGCTGCGTCGAGGATGAAAACGGAGAGAGAGGATTATGTGTGCATCGGGAGGATGCGGGTGCGGCTGCTCGGGCGCACCATTAATATGGAGTAGTGTGAGTTGTGGGAGAGAGGAGGGAGGCGGTCAAACCGATGGCTCGCCTCCCGGTGAGCCTACGCACTGGACTACTGGCGTGCCTACCAAAGTTTCACACAGCTACTCGCATGCCTCCCGATGACACTATGCAGCGAGCACGCCTCCATCAATACACACACCTGCATGCACGCCTCCCTGTCAGCCTGCGTGGTGGGCTGCTCTCATGCGTCCCGTCGACTCACGCCTGCTCGCATGCCACACGGGTCGCGCGGCGGCACGTATATTGCTTTTCTATTTGGATGATTAATGTTGCCGCTTTATTGCTTAACCGAAGCATGGCACGTATCCATTGTTGGTCTAACACTCACGGTTCGAATAAATAATCCGTTTGGGATATTGGTTCCCAATTATTAATAATCTCCCGTCTGTAATTAGATAAAGATTACATCAAAACTGGTCTCAAATTTGACAAAAAAAGTACAATGCCACTTTGTATTGGTGTCCATATGACAACACGATAAGTTTCATGAACTCCAAATAAGTTTTGGATGTACTAGAATTTAAAAATCAAGATTCTCAATGTTTGAAATTTGTTGCACGGGGAGTAAAGATGCACCCAGTGAGACACATCTGTTTTTGCAATCCATTTAGGTGCACTGTCACGTGTACATGTAGCTCAAATTTGATTTTTGCACATTATACCCGTAGAGAATCAATCAATCAATGTACTAAAACGTCTTAATGATCTCCGTGATTTTTTTGAAATTAAAACGTCCCTCCTTTGGTAACTTGTATGTTCACCGCGGGTTAATTAATTTAACATGCATCGTAGTTGCGGTGGATTCGCGGTGTGTGTGTGGGTGTGTGCGTCTGGGGGTGGCGGGTGGCTCGCAGTACACTATGAGTTGTGAGCCACCATGTGGGTTGGCCGTTTTGTTAGGCAGGCCGGTGCCACATGAGAGTCGTGAAATCGTTATCTAAATCATTACACAACCCTTTCATACATAAATGTTTTGGCCACATGCAGTCGATGGTTGTCCTACACGACACTCGATACTCGCGTGTGACCCTTTCTGTGGGCCCGCGAGGTCGTCGTCCATCACTTTGACAAACAGCCGGCAGTGAGGTTAATTTGACCAGCAAGGTAGAATCTTTTTTGTTTGTGTTATGGTGGTATATAGTATGCATCGAAGAGGTGGGAGGGGACTAGCATATATACTATACGTCCGCGTCCGTGAACAAGTACACCTCACTCAGTGTCGGGACTTTTTGGTTACCGAGGCACGTGCCACATCAAAATTGTGAAATTGGTTATTTAAACATCACACAATACCTTTTTGGGCCACATGCATATCCTAGCTAGGACACTCATGTGTGTCACTTACATCTATGGGCCCATGAGGCCATCGTCGATGCATGCATGCATCACTTTGACCTACATCGTGAGAGGTTAATTAATTTCACCATCTCGATGAGGATTCTTTTTGGTTGTACATATATTACGGTAGGAGCATATAGTATGCGGCGAAGAGGGGGGAAGGGGACCATCATATGTAGTATGCTTGATATGAACCTCACTCTATGTGGGTGCATGGTTTACGGTTTTGAGGCATGTGGCACATCAAAGTTGTGCATTTTAGGTATTCAACATATATATGGTTGGCCCACATGCAAAGCGGTGGTGGTTCTCCTCCTGCACCCACTTAAGCGGTTATCAACGATATCGATGCTTTCCATCTGTTGGCCCGCTTGGTCATCACTACTTTTTGCCTGACAACAAGAGAGGTTAATGTGACTTAGGAGGGGATTATTATTTTTGCTCTGGGATGACATGCATGATACAGTTTGAGCACACACACATGCATATGTACGCATGAATCCCTCCCATCGAGTCGAAGTGGCTAGTACGACGACACATCATGAACCAATCTCACTCTGTGTGGGGAGCTAGTGTATGATTTTTGACACACGTGCCACATCGGTGTTGTGTATTCAAACATGCATGCATGCACGCATCACCTCCATACATATGCATGTAGTGGTTGCCTTCGAATGATACACTCCGTCGCGTGGTTATCAGCGACAAGCCTATATATTCATGGGCCCGCGTGGATATCCATGATCACCTTGACCAACAACAAGATAGGTTACCATGGCGGATTCTTCATTTGGTTCATGTTATCGTAGTATAGGTCATGGTGAGATTTAGACCTAATTAAGTTTCAGCGCATATACTATGCATGCATGCATGAATGAATCACCGTTGTTGGCTTGAAGTGTGGTGTAACATACATATGCATCGTCAACCTAACCCTGACTCCGTGTGGGGATTTCTAGTTCGAAATCACGGTGCCACATCAAAGTTGTTCCATTGTTACTCAAAACACACCTCTCCATACATATGTTTGGGCCACACGCATGGAGTGGTTGTCTTCGGGGACTAGCTACTTGTGTGATTATTGGCGAGCTAGCCCATCTCCGGGGTCGCATGGACGGCCATCACTTTGACCAACAACAAGAGAGAGGTTGTACAACCAAGGTGGATTATTCTTGGTCCATTTTACGATCCATCTT
>NC_057795.1:305043355-305046992 GCF_018294505.1 Triticum aestivum | reverse complement strand
AGGGGGGCTGCTAGATACTTCGCACTTTGCTAGGTGAATGAACCTCGGTTGGGGGGCTTGCATTCATAGCTTAGGATTCCCTTCGTGCTGACACTAGGGAGGAGCGGGGATGCTAGCTACTTCGCACTTTGCTAGGTGAACCTCGGTTGGGGGGAGGGGGCATGCATTCATAGCTTAGGATTCCCTTTGTACCGACATGAGGGGGGTGGGGGCAAGCAATACCGTGCGCTTTGCGAGAGAGGTGCCACATCGAAGTTGCATTTGGTATTTGAAAATCATACCGCCCTTTTGATACATGAATTTTGTCCACATGCAAGTGTGTTCGTGTTCTGACCCTATCCCGCATAATTTTTCGCCAAATTTATGAACATTGGACAAGTCGGATGATGCAATAGACACGGTTCACTCAAACTAACCATGTGCTACGCTGGTGCACCTGTCATGCACACATCCGCACAGTACATTGGGCTCCAGGAGGCTCCCCCTGTCAAAAATATCTGCCCGCCTCGAGGGTTTTTCTATTTCATAACACACACTTGTTATCTCCGGACCGTGTGTGATGTTTCTTGTTCCCAATCCCGCCTGCATCCCTAGAAAATATCTACCCGCCTCGAGGCTATTTCTATTTCATAACACAAGGTTGTTATCTCCGGACCGTGTGCCATGTTTCTTGTTCCCAATCCCGCCTGCATCCCTAGAAAATATCTGCCCGCCTCAAGGGTTTTTCTGTTTCATAACGCACGGTTCTTATCTCCGGACCGTGTGCGATGCACTATCATCAAAATTTTCAATAGCCTGGCATTTCACTCCCGCGTTTGACTCCCGCGTAGTAAAATTTTCAGTACCCACGTCATTTCCTCAAATACCCAGCCCCCCTCCTCCACACACACACACACACACACACCAAAACCTCCTCGGGCATGCACGCGCGCGCACACACACACACACACACGTCCCTCGCTCGAAACCCTAGCAAGGTCCCCGCCGCCGCCGCCGCCACCGCCACCGCAAGGCCTCCATTGTCAACATATACCAGTTTGCCCCGTGCAGCTTACCCACCGATCTCCATACCCAGGCCGCCCTGAGTTTCTTAGATGATGCCTGCCAAATGCCCCCTTTCCCACAGATCCCCATCCCCATCCCCACCCCCCACTCTAGAGCGTTGCACCCTAAGCCTGGCTACGCTTCTTGTGAAGCTCGAGGAGTGACTGGCCCAAAAGAGGTGTATAGCGGTCTCTTCGCCCGACGTCGCCGATGAAGCTGACGACCATTACTGGCGGCATGCACTCAAGCAGCGGGCTAGAGTATGCGGGCATGTCTCGGCTGCCGGTTACGACATCAAGGTCATCGACAGCGACAGCCTGAGGCCGGCTGTGTAACAGGTTAAGTGGCACACCCCAACCCCTCGGGTTTAGTCACCGTCGATCTCATCCATGGCCCCACCGCTGATCTCCTCTGGCTCGTTGTCAACAACTTGCCATTCTACATCACCATCGAGCCCCTTTTGTCATATCTGAAGGACACGTTCTGCGACACTGGCTTGGGATCCACAGCTTCCAAGTCAGACCTCATCGACGGTGACCATGAGGAGGGTACCCTCTTCAGCTCTTCCAAGGGGAAAGAGCCCATCTGGGAAAGCGCCTGTCTGCGACATCAGGGAGGGCACCCTATAGTTGTGCTCTTCCATAGGGAAGGAGCCCATCCGCGATAACATGGAGCGCATCCAGGGTCCATGCTCTTCCCATGGGAACGATCCCATCCGTGACAAGTGAGGAAACCCATGATTTTTTTGTTTCAGTTGTTCACAATGTGATGCTCTATATGTGCAATTATTTATTGTGCAGTACATTTCATCAATCCAGTTTTAAACATACCGATAGGAATGCATATATTTGCTTGCTGTTAAGCCTGTTATAGCTAGCATATGCCTCTTTTAAAGTTTTTTGATTGTTCGGTTGTTTGTAGTTAGCATATGTTCAGTTTCAAATGCTATCTTTGTTTGTTCGCAGTATGCCTTGTTTATTCCAGTTATTCACAACGTGATGTTCTATGTGTGCAAGTATGAACTGTGCAGTTCAATTTCATCAGTACCAGTTTCAACAATACCACTATGAATGACTACATTTGGTTGCTGCATCTTGTAGTTAACACGCCTTTCCATTTTTATTTAACCATGACCAGTGTACTTAGACCGGCACAATACCAGTTTGAAAGACTATGTTTGCTTGTTGTTAAATGTTAGCTTGTTGCAGTTAGCACACCTTTCCACTTGTTTTGCTTTACTACCGTGCTTAAACCTGCACACTGAAGCTATCTTTTGGAGATTATTTTGTCTGACATGTATACTTTTGGTTGAAGTTTAGCCTGTTGTGCTTAACATGCTTCTCGATGTACCTACACAGGACAATCTTGGGAACGACTGCTGTTTTCCATCGAGGTTAGTTTGATCCCAACAAAATCATATCGTCTGGCTATGCTCCATCTTCATCACACAAAATATTCAAATCATGCAAAACCCCGATGACATGCCAAGCAATTGTTCCATACTTTTGGTGTTCTCAATCTTTTGCAACTTTCACGCAATACATGAGCGTGAGCCATGGACAGAGCACTATAGGTGGAATAGAATATGGTGGTTGTGGAAAAGACAAAAAGAAGGAGATAGTCTCACATCAACTAGGCGTATAAATGGGCTATGGAGATGCCCATCAATAGATATCAATGTGATTGAGAAGAGATTGCCATGCAACAGATGCACTAGAGCTATAAGTTTATGAAAGCTCAAAAAGGAACTAAGTGGGTGTGCATCCATCTTCCTTGCTCACAAATACCTAGGGCAATTTGAGGAAGCCCATCATTGGAGTATACAAGCCAAGTTCTATAATGAAAAATTCCCACTAGTATATGAAAGTGACAAAATATGAGACTTTGTATCATGAAGATCATGGTGCTAATTTGAAGCACAAGTGTGGAAAAATTATAGTAACATTGCCCCTTATCTCTTTTCTCTCATTCTTTTTATTTTGGGCCTTCTATTTGTTTTGTTTTTTGGCCTCTTTTTGTTTCGTCCGGAGTCTCATCCCGACTTGTGGGGGAATCATAGTCTCCATCATCGTTTCCTCAGATGGGACAATGCTCTAATAATGAAGATCATCACACTTTTATTTACTTACAACTCAAGAATTACAACTCGATACTCAGAACAAAATATGACTCTATATGAATGCCTTCGGCGGTGTACCCGGATGTGCAATGAATCAAGAGTGACATGTATGAAAGAATTATGAAAGGTGGCTTTGCCACAAATACGATGTCAACTACATGATCATGCAAAACAATATGACATTGATGAAGCGTGTCATAATAAACGGATCAATGGAAAGTTGCATGGCAATATATCTCGGAATGGCTATGTAAATGCCATAATAGGTAGGTATGGTGGCTGTTTTGAGGAAGGTATATGGTGGGTGTATGGTACCAGCGGAAGTTGCGCAACACTAGAGAGGCTAGCAATGGTGGAAGGGGGAGAGTGCATGTAATCCATGGACTCAACATTAGTCATAAATAACTCACATACTTATTGCAAAAATCTATTAGTCATCAAAACAAAGTACTACGCGCATGCTCCTAGGGGGGG
>NC_057795.1:305016656-305043094 GCF_018294505.1 Triticum aestivum | reverse complement strand
AAATAAATCATGCTCTGACTTCATCACATAACGGTTCGCCATACGTGCATGCTACGAGAATCACAAACTTTAGCACAAGTATTTCTACAATGCACAATTACTCACTAGCATGACTCTAATATCACCATCTTTATATCTCAAAACAATCATAAGGAATCAAACTTCTCATAGTATTCAATGCACTTTATATGAAAGTTTTTATTATATCCCTCTTGGATGCCTGTCATATTAGGACTAAATTTATAACCAAAGAAAATTACCATGCTGTTTAAAAAGATTCTCAAAATAATATAAGTGAAGCATGAGAGTTCAACAATTTCTATAAAATAAAACCACCGTCGTGCTCTAAAAAGATATAAGTGAAGCACTAGAGCAATATTGGCTAGCTCAACAGATATAAGTGAAGCTCATAGAGTATTATAATAAATCACGATTCATGTGTGTTCCTCACAAAAGGTGTGTATAGCAAGGATGACTGTGGAAAAATTAAAAGCAAAGACTCAAATCATACAAGACGCTTGAAGCAAAACACATATCATGTGGTGAATAAAAATATAGCCTCAAGGAAAGTTACCGATAGACGAAGACGAAAGAGGGGATGCCTTCCGGGGGGTATCCAAGCTTAGGCTCTTGGTTGTCCTTGAATATTACCTTGGGGTGCCTTGGGCATCCGCAAGCTTAGGCTCTTGCCACTCCTTATTCCATAGTCCGTCAAATCCTTACCCAAAACTTGAAAACTTCACAACACAATACTCAACAGAAAATCTCATAAGATTCGTTAGTATAAGAAAACAAATCACCACTTTGGTACTATTGTGAACTCGTTATTTATTTATATTGGTGTAATATATAATATATTCCAACTTTTCCATGGTTCATACCCCCTGATACTACCCATAGATTCATCAAAATAAGCAAACAACACATAGAAAACAGAATCTGTCAAAAACAGAAGAATCTATAGCAATCTGGAAACTTTGAATACTTTTGTAACTCCCAAAATTCTGAAAAATTAGGACAACCTGGGAAATTTGTGTACGAATCTTGTGCAAATGTATCATAGCAAAAGCACTCTTCTGCAAAAAATGAAAATTATTTTCCTGGGCGCAAAAGTTTCCGTTTTTCAGCAAGACCAAAACAACTTTCACCGTAAGCCATCCCAAAGGTCTTACTCGGCAAAAACACTAAATAAACACAAAAACACATCTAACAAGAGGCTAGATGAATTATTTATTTAAAAACAACACGGAGAAATATTGGATTGTCTCCCAACAAGCGCTTTTCTTGAAAGCCTTTTAGCTAGGCATTGATAATTTTAATGATGCTCACAAGAAAGACAGGAATTGAAGCGCAAATAGAGCATCATAAAATACATGACAAACACATATAAGTATAACATACTTCCTATGCATAGACATTTTATAAGTAAAAAAATTATCAAGGCAAGAAAAAACTAGCTCATGCAAGGAAGAAGAAAGAGACGATAGCAATCTCAACATGAAGAGAGGTAATTTAGCAACATAAAAATTTCTACAACCATATTTTCCTCTCTCATAATAATTACATGTAGGATCATAAGCAAATTCAACAATATAGCTATCGCAAAACATATTCTCAACATGATCCACATGCATGCAAAGTTGACACTCTTCCAAAACAGTGGGATTAACCTTAACTAAAGTCATGACCTCTCCAAACCCACTTTTATCAAAAATCTCATAAGAATGAACACTCTCCAAATATGTGGGATATAAAGTTTGCACTCTTACAAACCCACTTTTAATATTATTGCAAACATTATTATCAATCTCATATTCGTCACGGGGCTTAAATAAATTTTCAAGATCATAAGAAGAATCACCCCAATCATGATCATTTCAACAAGTAGTAGACATAGCAAAATCAGAATCCCCAAGATTGGGGTTTTGCATATCATTAATATAATTTACATTAATAGAATTTATAATAACATCATTTCAATCATGCTTTTCATTCAAAGATCTATCGTGAATGACTTCATAAAGCACTTCATCACAATTTTCAGATTCACGGACTTCAAGCAAAACCTCATAAAGATAATCTAGTGCACTTAAATCACAAGAAATTGGTTCTTCATAATTGGATCTCTTAAAAATATTAGGAAGTGGATGAGGATCCATAAACTTTTTAGCAAGCGAAGATGCAAGAAAAAAGAAGGCACATGCTAACACAAACAAACAAAAGATCGAACGGAAGGAAGGCGAGTAAAAAGGCAAAGAAAACGGGCGAAGAAAATGGGTGAATCTTTTCAGAAATTGGTTTAGAAATGGGGGAGAGGAAAATGAGAGGCAAATGGCAAATAATGTAATGCAAGAGATGAGAGTTTTATGATGGGTACTTGGTACGTCTTGACTTGGCGCCAGGAATTCTTCCTGCTATTTATTGAGCTTGTGTTGGTTTTTCCCTTGAAGAAGAAAGGGTGATGTAGCAAAGTAGAGATCAGTATTTCCCTCAGTTTGAGAACCAAGGTATCAATCTAGTAGGAGGCAACGCACAAGCCACCAATACCTGCAGAATCAATCAAACAACTTGCACCCAACGTGATAAAGGGGTTGTCAATCCCTTCACGGTCACTTGCAAAAGTGAGATCTAATAGAGATAGATGAAAGTAAACAAAATATAAAGTAAACATTTTTGGTATTTTTGGTTTATAGATCGGAAAGTAAAAGATTGCAAAATAGTAGATCGGAAGCTTATATGATGGAAAATTGACCCGGGGGCCATAGGTTTCACTAGTGGCTTCTCTCAAGATAGCAAATAATACAGTGGGCGAACAAATTATTGTTGAGCAATTGATAGAAAAGCACAAAGTTATGACAATATCTAAGGCAATGATTATGAAATATAGGCATCACGTCCATGTCAAGTATACCGACTCCTGCCTGCATCTACTACTATTACTCCACACATTGATCGACTCATGCCTGCTTCTACCGTATTAAGTTTATGAAGAACAGAGTAACGCATTAAGTAAGATGACATGATGTAGAGGAATAAACTCAAGCAATATGATGTAAACCCCATATTTTTATCCTCGATGGCAATAGTACAATATGTGCCTTGTTGCCCCTACTGTCACTGGGAAAGGACACCGCAAGATTGAACCCAAAGCTAAGCACTTCTCCCATTGCAAGAAAAACCAATCTAGTTAGCCAAACTAAACCGATAGTTCGAAGAGAATTACAAAGATATCAAATCATGCGTACAAGAATTCAGAGAAGATTCAGATAATATTCATAGATAAGCTGATCATTAATCCACAATTCATCGGATCTCAACAAAGACACCGCAAAAGAAGATTACATCGGATAGATCTCCAAGAACATCGAGGAGAACATGGTATTGAGAATCAAAGAGAGAGAATAAGCTATCTAGCTAGTAGCTATGGACCCGTAGGTCTGAGGTAAACTACTCACGCTTCATTGTAAGGGCAATAGAGTTGATGTAGAAGCCCTCCATGATCAAATCCCCCTCCAGCAGGATGCCAGAAAAGGCCCCTAGATGGGATCTCACGGGAACAGAAGGTTGTGGCGGTGGAGAAGTGTTTTCGTGGATGCTTTTGGTGGTTTGGGGATATATGTGAATATATAGGATGAAGAATTAGGTCAGGGGAGTCATGAGGAGCCCACAAGGCAGTGGGCACGCCCTCCCCCTTGTGGTTGCCTCGTTGTAAGGGCATATTTCTCCCTAAGTGGTTTTGATGATTGATGACAGTGCACTTGCGGACTAATCATGTGCATTGATCTTTTCAGATATCTCATGTCTAGGCACAAGACGATTCGGTGCCCCTCGGAGCCTATTGAAGATGGATGTTCTCTACGTTTCTTTTTGGTGGATTTGAGTCATAGGAAAACTGTACTATTAAGAGGGGGTCCGCTTCGGAAAGGTTAGGGTGGAATCAACACATACTCAACTGTTCCTTTGCACCACCTTTCCTTCACATCATTGGAGCACCGTCCGTTTATCCATGTGTCTACGATTTGAAGGCTGCCAAATGCTAAAGCCTCTGTGGCGTGCGGTAGTATTGCTCAAGGGAGCAGTAGTACCACATGGGCGTGTGGTAGTACCGCTCAATAGAGCGGTAGTACCGTAGTGTCCAGCGGTAGTACCACTCCAAGTGAGCGGTAGTACTGCTGCCTCCAGTCCTGATGCTGACGCGTGCAGTAGTAGGCACGGATGTAATTTTTTACTTCCGCCCCTTCGCGGTAGTGCCGCTCCCTGTGAGCGGTAGTACCGTGCCGTATTTTTGCACAGCTCCAACCTCAGCGGAAGTAGTTACTGACATAATTTATTACTTCCATGCCTTTCCAGTGCCAGTTGAGCCCTGCCTTACGGTAGTACCGTAGGGGCGCGCGGTAGTACCGCTCCGGTAGTTCTATCACTCGTTGCCCTATGGAACAGGCCCTCACCTTCTCACTACCACACAAGCGGTAGCACTACAAAAAAAGACACATCCATGACATTTTGGGCCGAACAAATTTTTTTTCTGTCATACATATGTCACTTCTATGACAATAAGTGTGACAAAACCGATGTGGTGGGCTCCTTCTTCTATGACAAAAAATCATGACAGAAAATGGGCTTTTCGTCCTGGGCAGGCCGGAGACGCAGCTGCATGACATTCTTTGGGCCGTCCATGATGAGAAAACCGTGGTATAAGCGAGGGCGAGGAACATTTCGGGGAGTTCCCGGTTACGGTGGGAGGTCGGGGGCCGAGCGATGCGCGTTTCTCTCATACACGTACGTGCGTGTGTGCGAGGCGTTGGCTCTAACTGAACCCAAGAGAGGCATTGGGCTCTAACTGAACCCGATCGATTGCACTGTAGGCTACGTGTTACTGAACCCGAGCGATCTATCGACGACTGTTAACTGAACCCGATCGAGCGATTCCTTTGCTACTGCTGCTAACTGAAGCCGATCGATGCTGCCTGTGGGATGAACAGTGAGCATTGCGGGGGGGAGGGGTGGGGTTTGGATGAACAGTGAGCGGTGGCATTGCCTCTGGATGAACAGGACCCCGTGGTGTCGAGGGCTGGATGAATAGTAGATGGTGGAGGGGTGCCCATGGAGGGGTGGTTGAACAGGACCCCGTGGTGTGGAGGGCTGGACGAACAGTAGACGGTGAAGGGGTGCCCGTGGAGGGGTGGTTGAACAGTAGCCGGTGGAGTAGCGCGCGGTGGAGGCTGGATGAACAGGAGCAGATGGAGGCTGGAGGAGGTCGACGGTAGCCCGTGGAGGCTGGAGGACGTCGACGGTGGAGATGAATAGTATCTCGTGGAGTCCCGTTTTGCGGTACGCCACACCCCTCCCGATGAACAGGACCCCCCCGTTTCGACCGTAGCGCTCCAACACAAGTCCGTTTCGTCCGTTTTGCGGTACGCCATACCCCTCCCGATCAACAGGACCCCCGTTTCGACCGTAGGAGGTCCGTTTCCTCCGTTTTGCGGTACGCCACACCCCTCTCGATCAACAGGACCCCTTTTTCGACCGCAGGAGGTCCGTTTCCTCCGTTTTGCGGTACGCCACACCCCTCCCGATCAACAGGACCCCGTTCCGAACGTAGGAGGTCCATTTCCTCTGTTCTGCGGTACGCCAAGCCTCGTTTCCATCGCCTGTTCCGTCCAAGCCCTCCCGATGAACACGACCACACATTTCGTTCCGACCCAGCCGGTTGGCTCCCCATGAACACGACGACGACGTTGTTTCTCCGTTCCGAGCCAACCATGTACGTATGCACGAGTAGGCGTTCAAGACCCTGCCCGTATGTACGTACGTGGCCGTATTTTCTTTCTTGCACCCTGGCCGCTATACGTACGTGTACATGCTATGTGTGCGCCTCTACTACGACACGTGCACGCCTCTACATCGACCAGTATATATGTATGTACACGTTCGCGACCAGAATGACAACGCTACATATGCTTCGACCAGGTGGGTCTCGACTGTCAGGAACTTCCTTGCGTGCGAAGATGTAGCTGGTGGGTCCCAACAGTCAGGGGGGTGAATTGTTTTTTTGCCTGGACGCACTTCCTTGCGTGCGAAGATGTAGCTGGCGGGTCCAGCAGTTAGGGGGAAACGTTTTTTCGCGAAATACGGTGGCCCGTCCGGTGGGTCCCCGCTGTCAGGTGGAGGAATAATTATTTTCTGTGTAATAAGAAGGCACTTCCTTGCTGCGGCCGTGGACCCAGCTGTCAGCCTCTCCACGTACATTCCACGTCCGATGGAAGCCATTCCTTGACCACGTTGACCACGCCGCGCCGAGAGCTCCAGGGCGGTGGACGACGGCGAGGCCTAGGAAGGGGACGACGGGGAGCCGGGGAAGACGCGGCAGTGGAAGCCCGTGCGGAGAGGAGTACGAGGGTTCACTGGTTTGGCTGCGGTGTGAGGCTGCCGCCGCCGCAGGGCCTGGCTAGCGGTGGGAATAGTAGGGGGCGGTGAGGCCTCCGCGGCAGCACATCCAGCCATGGGAGGCAGGAGCATGCGGCATGACCGGCGCTGCTTTGGGCGGCGGGAGCAAGAAGACCAGAGGTTGAAGAAGCATTACTGCCGTTGGATGGACATCGTACGGTCACTGGAGCTAGAATCGTTTATATTGACTAAGTTGACAAAGCCCTCCGTCCCCGTCAACTTAGTAGGCCCACAAGTCAGCCTCCCACCAAGGTGTGTCCCAGCTAGCAGGGGGTATTCATTTTTTTGTGCGTAATAAGGAGGCACTTCCGATGGGTCCGAGCTGACAGCAGGGGGAGCGTTTTTTTCGTGAAATACGATGGCCCGTCGGGTGGGTCCCAGCAGTCAGGGGCAAACGTTTTTTTCTCGAAATACTGGTGGCCCGTCCGGTGGGTCCCTGCTGTCAGGTGGAGGAATAATTATTTTTCGCGTAATAAGGAGGCACTTCCTTGCGGCTACCGTGGACCCAGCTGTCAGCCTCTCCACGTACAGTATTCTTCTGATGGAATTCGGTCATTGACCACATTGACCACGCCGCGCCGAGAGCACCACGACGGTGGATGACGGCGAGGCCTAGGAAGGGGATGACACGGAGCCGGGGAAGACGCGGCAGTGGATGCCCATGCAGAGAGGAGTACGAGGGTTCACTGGTTCGGCTGCGCTGCCGTCGCCGCAGAATAACAGGGGCTGTGTGTGAGTGGAGTGGAGGGATGGCCTGGCCAGCGGTGGGAGTAGTATGGGGGCGGTGAGGCCTCCACGGCAGCACAGCCGGCCACGGGAAGCAGGAGCAGGCGGCACGACCGGCGCTGCTTTGGGTGGCTGGAGCAAGAAGACCAGAGGTTGAAGAAGCACTATGGCCGTTGGATGGACATCGTACGGTCAGTTGAGCTAGAATCGTGCATATTGACTAAGTTGACAAAGCCCTTCCTCTCCGTCAACTTAGTAGGCCCACTATACTGGGTCCCAGCTAGCAGGGGGAGTATTCATTTTTTTGTTCGTAATAAGGAGGCACTTCCTTGCGTGCGAAGATATAGCCGGTGGGTCCGAGCTGTCAGCGGCGATAACGTTTTTTTCACGAAATACAAAGGCCCTTTTGTTGGGTCCCAGATGTCAGGTGGAGGAATCATTATTTTGCACGTAATAAGGAGGCATTTCCTTGCGCGCCGCCGTGGACCCAGCTGTCAGCCTCTCCACGTACAGTCCACTTCAGATGCATGTCGGTCGTTGACCATGTTGACCACGCCACGCCAAGAGCACAAGGGCGGTGGACAACAGCGAGGCCTAGGAAGGGAACAACATGGAGGCAGGGAAGACTCGGCAGTTGTTTCCCACGCAGAGGGGAGTACGACTGTACGAGGGTTTACTAGTTCGTCTGCCGTCGCCGAAGAATAACAACAGGTGTGGGACTGTGGGTGAGTAGAGGGATGGCTAGGCCAGCGATGGGAGTACGGTGGGGCGGTGAGGCCTGCGCGGCAGCACAGCCGACCGCGGGGAGGAGGGAGCAGGTAGTCCCGCCAGCGCTTGTTTGAGCGGCTGGAGCAGGAAGAGCAGAGATTGAAGAAGCACGACGGCCGGTGGATGGACATCCAACAGTATACATGCCAGCTGTGGAAAGCCTCAAATCTGTGGAAAACAGCATATAGCCCATCTGCCATTATTTCAAATAATTTACAGCATATTTGCTAATTCTTTCGGTTTTTTTGGAGCCCATATTCTTTTTGTTAGCATTACAGCCCATATTGTGGCCACGGTTAAAAAATTATACGAAATTTTGCATATGTCGTTGCGGTCTGAATTGTTTTTAATCCCGAAATTTCGAGTCACATTCAGACTGATTTTAAAAATAAATGTATATCAATATAAAATCCAATAAACTGTCCACACATAAAAAATCAATGCAATTTAAAATCTCGAAATGAAAAAATGATATTTGAAACTAATTGTCGGTTTGATGTGTTTTAAAAATGTACAACCCATTTCTCATTGCTGATAGGCCATTTTCTCGGCCAACCGAATGAAGCTCTCCTCGTCTTGAAAAATTTGCAGCCCAACAGGCCTGATAAAGCGACTTACATGACAAATCACAAAAAAACTGGGCTAGCCATTTTCGGAAAGAAAAAAAACTACTGGGCTGGTCTATGGTAAACATAAAAGAAAAGGCTGTCTAGACAGGCCAGAGTGTCCTGCACAGCCCAGTTGACACCCTGCTTTCGTCTCAAAAACAAATTAGATAAATGCCACTCCAATTATGGCGATTCATAAAAATGCCACTGCAATTTCCAAACTTTGAAAAATGCCACTGTAATTTTTGCAAACTTTGAAAAACGCCACTGCAGTTTGCAAACTTTGAAAAACGCCACTCCAAACTTCGAAAAATGCCACTAGAAATGGCCTGAAATGGCATTTTTCAAAGTTTGGAAATTGCAGTGGCATTTCTCGGATACACCAAATTTGGACTAGCATTTATCAAATTAACCCAAAACAAAAATAATTGGGCGAGCTGCTGGGTCCCTGGTGTCAGCCGTTCGTTGTGTAATTCTCTCCTTTATTGACTACGTTGACAATGGCATGGGACCCAGATGTCAGAAATCCACTAGGAGGAGCCATTTTTCATTCGCTTGAAACAAGGAGGCACTTGCTTGCGTAGTGCCATGACCTTGGCGGGTCCCTGCTGTCATCCTCTCCACATACAATCATCTCCTGATTGTGTACGCTTCAACTTGCTAGGCCCACAAGTCAGCCTCTAAACCCGTCGAGGACAAATACAACCCATTTAAAAAAAATAACAGCCCATTCCATATGTTCAAACGGAAAGTTCAACCTTCAGAGCAAAGTAATAGGTCTGATCCACATATAGAGTACTGAACTTCCACGTTGACAACCATCATAGCCAAGTTAACTATCTACTCCCACTAATACTCTAGTAGCATACAAGTACTAACTTACTCTTAGCTAACTAGACGATGTTGGTCGCCATCTGTGGTACACGCTAAACGCCGGCACCGGCATCCTGCGCCTCGCCTCGGACTTGCAAGAGGTGCGATAGGGCGCGTTGCTCGAGCGCGTTGGCCCTTTCCATGCCAGCGTGGTCCACCGAAGCTTCGGCTTCCAAGCGGGAAACCCACTTGACGAGCTGGTAGTAAAAATTGGCCTCACGAACGCGTGCGTGCCCGACAGCCTCCAGGGCTATTTGCCGGGTGCCGGCCTCCACGTAGTCAGCCCAGTTGCGGGCACTTTTCTCGCGACTCAGAGCGTGGGTGCGCTGCTGCTCCATGTCCCGCTGGCGGTGCAAATCGGTGATACGCTGCTCCTCCGCCAGGCGGTCGTGCTCCAACAACTCCTGCTCCTCCGCCATGCGGTCACGCTCCAACAACTCCTCGATCTCCTCATTGCCATCTAAAGATAGATAGAATACCTCCTCCCACCGTCTGCCTTCCGGTGAAAAACCGAAACCTAGTTCCGGCGGTGACCGCCTCCGGCGTCGCCTACCGCGGACGGGCGGGGGCATGGCGGACGTGGCGAGCGACGTCGGGCCGGTGGAGCCTTATGAGGATATGGCGAGTTGGGTCACGGTGGCACCGGAGAAGGCCGGGAAAAGTACTTATAGGGGGAAGGTTGCGCGACGGTCATCGGAATTCAATGCATAATGGCTTAGCGCGCCAGCTTGCCGTGGAAAACTAGAGAAACTGAAATTATGACTGTGTCGTCCCGTCCCGTCTGGGTGGCACGCCGGCATGGCGGTCAAACGAGTGCACTCGAATCATCTCCCTCCTTGTCAATAATGATTCCACGGATTTAAAAAGCCTGCAACAATTAAAGCGTATCTTTTTTCGCATCAGTTAGCTACCTTAATTATGGCTGGCTGCATGCAGGCACTCAGAATCGCTCGCAGGTAGTACGCGAAGCAGCATGCAACGAGTCGCAACCGAGGGCATGCATGCAACCACTTAAATTGCTGGAATTAATTAGGCTTAAACTTCTGCATGCCGTTAATTATTGCCATGCCTTGGTCTTGCTGCTTTGCTCACGAGACTAATAAACCCGGACGGAGGGAGTACCTTGGTTGGTGAGAGGTTTGAATTAAGCCCTGCAAATCGGAAAGGAGGTACTAGTACGTGCGTGATCTGCTATTTATTCATGTAGGATCGAGTAGGTCGTTTCTTGAATTGAGCCCTGCAAACCGGAAAGGAGGTAGTACGTGCGCGATCCGCTATTTATCCGTGTAGGATCGATAGTGTAGCTTGTCAGTTTCTTCAGAGGTAGGAATTTTTATCCGTGTAGGATCGATAGTGTAGCTTGTCAGTTTCTTCAGAGGTAGGCATTTTTATTCAAAAAACTGCCACTTCGAATCTTGCGTCGCAAACAAAACTGCCAGGAGCGCATTTGAAGGCTAGCTAGTGATCGATCAGTAACATGTAAACCCTGAGCGAACAGAAATAAGTAACTGTTAATGCATCTCAATGATTCATAGATCATATACAAATATGTAGCTCTGAAAGCAAAGATCAGCCACTTCGGATCTTGCGTCGCAACTAAAACTAACTAGTACGATTCCGATACATAAGATCAACATGTTAATGTATCTCAATGATTCACAGATCATATACAAATATGTAGCTCCAAAAGCAAAGATCTAGAAAAACATCTGTTCTTCCTACTAACATGGATGCTTCTCTTGGCCAACATTCAGTACAGACTGAAAGACAAATTTGTTTGTGAAGTCTACAATTCCTCTTGCAAACGTAAGTGGTTTCACCAACAGCTGGAACCATGAGAATGAACCACACATGATGGAGGAACATCCACTACAATATGATTTGGTCTTCTCTCGATCACACCACGAGACTATTTTCGGAACACAAACTTTAACTTAGGCAAAATGATGCCCATTGTATAATCAGACCAAAGCAATGAAGCACCTAGTGTTGGCCAGTAAATAGTATAGTACAACTTTTCTACAGTCCATGAAGTGACTATCCAATCTTTGTGTCTATTTTCAAATGGCACTACATGTAGTGACTATACTATTCTCTTGTGCAGTCAACCAAAATTGCGGACACTTTGTTTGTTTGCCAAATAGCAACGGGCTGACATCTCTGTCTGCACAAATATCAAGTAGCTAGTAAATATATATCACACCATGTATTTTCGGTTTAAACATGTCTCTTCCGCTTAGCATCTGTCATGTTCTGCACTGGACAATCTGATACAATTATGTTTTGCCCTGGACAATTACATACTGAATTGATTTGCTGGTTCAGAGCAGAAATATAGCGCCTATTCTTCATTAGACCAAGGATATCCTTGTTCATAGTGATGGAAGAGGTGAAATCGATACAGCCGAAATTGAGCATCCAATCATTGAATCCTGTCCTGCACCTCCAATGTAGGTCCACCCTGCCAATAAATTCACATGTAAACCACTAGTATTACTATCTAATGATAATACAAAAAGAGTAGCAAGATAGTAGCAAACCATGTACCTTCGTAATGAACAACTCATAGTGCCACCAATTGGATATAAAGGTTTGGAAAAAAACATGCTCCTAATGTTGAACCAGTTGGACTTTTTGTGCAGTTCCACTAAAATCGAGCATCCCTGTTTGCATAGATATTGAAAGTGTGATTACTATAGAAGTGGCACTAGTTGAAGCATAGACTCACAAATATAAGCATTCCAATTTCTTAATGGGAAAAGGTAGCAAGACTGTTTCTAACCACCTGTTTGAAGGAATAAATCAAGCAACAGCAGCTGATGTCAGGAACGCATACATAGTTTTTTCTGAAAAACTAAGCCATTCCTGACCTTTCCTCTTCTTTTAAGCAAATTTTGTGCAGTTCTACTAAAATAAAATGCCATCACCGCCTTGACAATTCAGTGACACTGTACAAAAGGAAATGACTTAACATTACATCATGATGTCAGGTATGTAGTCGATAGACATTAGAGACAAATATACAGACCTCCTCCAATAACATAATGAACATTAATTTTAACAAAGGTGTGACTAGCTTTACCGGGATAATTTGAGTGAACTCTACACCCTCTGTTCCTTAATATAAGATGTTTTCGCGGTTAGTTTTAAAGTACCCAAATGTCTAGTATTTAGAAAAACAGGTAGTAGTTTTCTTGAGCACATATCTGGAAAAGCTTGCCACACTTTATTTATGTCCATACGATAATGCAACACCATTCGAATACTACAAATATACACTAATCCAGTGGCTAGTGCAACAATAGAGTAGTTAGTTTATTACAGGGTACAGTACAATGGTTTTACTGAACAGATTTCAATAAACTCTAGCACTGGAAGGTTTCTATAAGAATTAACAATACAAAATGTAAAGGTAACAAGTTTCAGCATTGGTATACTAGCTATGCATGAGCATTAAACCAAATACAAAAGTCTAAAGGTAACTAGCATTATTAACTAATGATAGTATAAAAAAATTGCAAACCATCTACCTCCAAGGTAAATATCATTTCGAACTCGGGGGGACCTTAAAAATTGCTATCCCAATATTGATAATCGATCAAACATAAAAACTTGATTGAACAAATCAAGAGAACAGCCGGAGGAGGAGGTGCCCACTCTAGACCTTTCCTCTTGTCTTCATAATTGTCTGTGCAGCTTAACCAAAATAAAATGACATCAGCGCCTTGGCATTTTGGTGACACTGTACAAAAAAATTAACTTATCTCATGAAAGTGAGGTATGTAATCTATAAGCATTAACAGTGCAAAAACCTGAAGGTAGTAACAAGTTTCATCATTGGTATACTGGCTGTGCAACATCATAAGAATGACTTAGCTGAAAAATATTTAATACATCCATAATCAACAGCTAACCCTGAAATAATCCAGTGACATTAAATGGCATTGCTTAAATTTATCGGTGGCATTAGACTGAGAGCGGCATTAGTTAAATGTGGCATCACTTTAGCAGTAGCATTGCTTGACTTGACTACTGGCGTTATACTAATAGCAAAAAAAGTGGCAATAAGAGCATGGGAGGCCCATTCGGGCAGTGGGCGCACCAGTACAATGTACCTACATGGACGCAGAGTGGTGAGGGAGGTATGGTTGCCCAGAGCAACAAATATCCAGGCAGCATATGTGGATTACGTCCCATTGTTCTCTTTAGCCACCTTTTTCCTATGTGAGGACAACAAACCGATCGACCTGGTCATTCTCTATTGCGTTGTCATGCCTTTCTACCCTTCTTTAACCAAGAGACACGAGACTCGTTCCTTAGCTACTGATTTTCCCCTTTTCAACCTAGATGCGGGTTCGATGCCTACTCTCTTGGACAGTACGGTCTCCCTTCCTTTCCTTATTCAACCCAGACATGGATTAGTCTACATGAAGTAGGGTTTCCTTTAATAGTGCAAATTATGGTTTTCGTCTGCGTGGCCAGCAGAGTAGAGGATAGCAAATTTTGAAGATGGTGGAGTGTAAAAAGATCCACATGCAACGACGTGGCAGATGGGGCAATAGAACAAGGGTATGGTTCGAAAAGAGGTAGCATACCTGAGGGTCGGCGGGAAGTGGCTTCGCTCGTGGTCATTGTCCTCCGCACACACTACGGCAGCGAGCTTGGGGACGGAGGCCATCCCATGCGGGCGCTAGGTCTGAGAGGACGGCCTTGTCGTCAGTGCATGACCTCGCTCGCCAATGACGAGTGCATCAACGCTGCACGTCCTTTTCTTCCCTGGCGGATCTGTGACCACTGTTGAGGAGGGAGAGAGTGGCCGTCTTTTTTAGATCTAGAGAGAGGGTGGTAGTGTGAGAAGCATGTGGGCAGCACTTGGCAAGAAAGCGCTGAAGCTCCAGCCTATATATCTTTTTTATACTACTAGTACTGGAGGTGGAGTAGTTGTAGAGTAGTTTATATTTTCTCTGTTTACAGTACCAGTTAGTCGTGCTTCAAAGCTGAACGGCACGCCATTAAAAAAATAAAGGTCGATAACTAATGCGGCACCTCGGGCCAACGCGGCCAGATCGCATTTTGCACGAGAAATTACACACGATGTTTCGTTGACATGTGGTCCCGTTCCAACATATCAGTGAGACGACGGCGAGTAGTAGGAGTATTTCCGAACGGATGTGTAGGCCAGGGCGCCTCTTCGTGAACCGTGGCAAACTGGCAACCGTCCACCAACTCTTCGCCTTTCCCTCTCGATTTGGAACTGCTGTCGCACGCTCTTCCTCTCCCTCCTCCATTTTCCTTTAGCCCTTCACCCTTTTTTCTGCCATTATTCGATCGTCTTCTCCATGGAGGGAACAGGCCAGAAACAACCCCATTATTCTTGCCCCGATCTGAAAGATGACGTGGTGGAGGAACTCATTGATCGGTGCGACGTCATCACATCGGCTAGCATGTCAGGTTCGTTCAAGCCCATTCTCGACTCAACTAATAACATCATTACAAGGAACCCAAGAGTCAAGGAGCGGTTTGATCTCCGCTATCTTCTTCGCCGTGACCCTGATGACTGGCGCCGGCACGACGGAGGCCTCGCCCTGTGCAAGTTGATGCCGCTTGATAATGATATGTATGATGTTAAGATGCCATCGCTTGAGGGCTAGGCTTGGGCAGGAGCAAATGGAGATTGGGTTGTTTACATTGGGTCCAACTGCGAGTGGGAACTTGTGAATGCGTACACTCATGACCGGGTTCCACTTCCAAAAATCTCAGTAGACTGCCCAGAGGTTGAGCACATCGGTATTGTACGCACGTTCAAATACGATCATGGTGACTGTCTTCTACGGAAGATAGCAATTTGTCGAGTTCCCAACTGCTCTTGGAATTGCAACAACTATGAAGTTGTTGCTATCTTCGACAAGCTTGTTGCCGTCCTTGGTGGTTTGACTCGATGGATATTGCTCAAAAATCAGTTTCTGTACACGGATGAGTACTATGATGCAATTTAATACGAGGGCCTTGTGTTTGCTGCCACCACTCGTGGCACTGTTTTTGCATGGCATCCTCGTAGTTTCGGTACGTTTGTCTTCCACCGTAATTATAATTGTTTCATCCACACGCATGCGGGTTAGCAAGTTTCCCTTTACTAATTAACCTTCTTCTTGTGTTTCCAAGGTCCTGTGAACATTCCACCACCTATACTTGAAAAATTTTATAACCAAGGGGGAGATGACGATGGTGATGATCACGAGCATGAGGACGAGCAGCGCCCATATACTCTTTGGCGCCTGGCAACTAATTCCGATGGATCACCTATTCTTGTGTGTATACAGCCCACTGATGATGTTATTGCTAAGGAAGCAGGTATAGTCTCCCATGGTCGCACTCTCCGGACCTATTCCAACACCCGTTGCATGGTATTCGGGATGGATACGAGTGTGCTAGCGTCGACTCCTTCTCCCTGGTACAGAATTGATAGTCTTGGAGAAAACTCACTCTTCCTTGGACAAAACTATCCAATGATGGTGAAAGGCGATCCAACTGCTGTTGACACAACGTTACTACCATTTATGAGAAGCAACTATGTCTATACCTCGGACATTTGGGTGGTTCCCTACCCTGGTACTAATATAGTAGGCCGCTTCAGCCTGGATGATCAGTCCTGCATTGGTCTCTAGATCGACAATGGATGGCCCATCCCAGAGAATCACTTGTGGTTCAAAGCAAGCGTTTCCAACGCCGAGGACTGGTTGAGTTGAAGTTCATTTCATTGCTTGTTATTTGTTGTGTGGTGAAAACTTTAGTATTTCTAATGTATCCTCGTTGTCAATGTGGGTTGATGACCTCTTGTATGTAATAAAATGATATGTCTGTGATAAACTTACTAAATTTATGAGTGGCTTTCGAGTCGCTTCTCTGAGTGAGTGGTGCGACGAGGCAAAAAAATATTTTTCGAATACATAATTGTACGTGCATTGCAACAGGTTATCGAATGAGGCCAATCAACAATAGTAGTACACTATTTGTACTAGCTTCACATGCTTCGCGCGTCGGGCGGGTGTTTTTACTGTAGCTATATGTTAATGTGTTCGCTGTACATAACCAACACCTCGAATCCTCGATACTAGTACTATATAGTAGGAGTAAGTAGCAGGAGTAGTAGGGTGGCATGGGCCAGAACAAGCATTCACGTCCAGGAGTACGGCACACGCCACCACCACGACATCCATCTGGCACCATATTATTTATTGGAGTCCATGCTAGAGCAATCTCTTCAACCTCGTCGTTTCTCTAACTTCAGCCATCGCGCGACGGGCGAGGTGGGGGTTTGCCGATAGTCGGTTTCCTTAACTGCGGTCCCACTTGTAAGGCCAACTCCAATGCACGACCCCAAACGGACCTCTGTTTTGCACGAACTCCAACGATAATTTTGACTAGAAAAGCAAGACCAAACTAAGCAAGAACCACAAGAATACATTTTACTACTCCTGTAAGTTGGATTAGTGCCTTCTCGATGCATTCATTGTTGATCTGCGGAGGCTCGATCTTGCGTGCTTCTTTCTTCTTCGAGTGTAAAGAAGTAGACGTTGCTTCCTCGCATCTAGTCTCATGTCTAGCCTCTATTCTAGTAGGAGTATCAACAAGTGCACTAATTTCATCTCTAGCCTCTATGCTAGCTAAAAGTGATAGAACGTCTACTAAATTGCGCTCTGTCAATATATGGATGTACTCTTCTTCCCAATACAAAAACTTGCATCCATTCTACTCCCTCTGTTGCACAATACATGCCTTCTATTTGTCAATATATATACATATATATATATATATATGTGTATCTAGACATGTCTTAGTATATAGGTACATCCATTTTTGGACAAATGGAAGTCAAGTATTTTAGAATGGAGGGAGTACACAATAAATTTTTTAAGTTAGCACAACTAGTCTAATCCGAGAGCACAACCGAAGATTTGGTCGGGTTCTTCCTCCTTTTGCCGACATGTGGGACATCCAGCATCCATGTCGTGTCATGAAAGAAAATAGAGTGGTAGTTGAAGCCACAAGATGTGCATCTTGGGTTAAACTGTAAATAGAATCTTGCTACTCTTGAGTAACTCCAAAAGCGGCCACCGAAGATCTTTATTGGATTTGTTTTTCATCACCAGCATGTCGAGGTGAAAGATGTGCAGGTTCAGTGGGTCTGCTTGCATTTTCACTGACATGTGGGACCGCATGTGAGCAAATAGACGATGGGCTCCGCTGTCCGCTGGCTGGCTGAGAAGAAAGATAGAGGAGGACTGAGCATGGACTGCAGGAAATTTGTTCTATGTACCTCGATATAGGCTCGATATAGTGGGGTGGCATGGGCCATAACTAGCATTCACGTCTAGCAGTACGACACAGGCCACCCACACGAGTCCCATCCGACACCAATTTTCTTGGAGTCCATGCTACAACCATCTCTTCTCCCTCCTGTTTTCTCAGCCATCGCACTGTGGCCGGGGTGGGGGTTTGCCGATAGTCGGTTTTCTCAACTGCGGTCCCACTTGTAAGTGAAAATGCAATACTGCACGCATTCCCGCTTGAGCGGCCTGCCGGACCAACCATGTGGGGGTGCGATGCGAACAGGACAGGCTTTTACTTTTGAACTCGTAACTTGTAAAATTTGGTTCTGCTCCATGGCACGACCGATAGATAGAAAATAACGATTTTGCCTAGAGTAATGAGAAGTTTGGTTCTGGCGCCATTCATGCATGGAGTACGTACATGCGGAAGGTAAGATAATTACTGTAGTATCATATACTACTACATGGATTTGACGTAAAGATAAAAATACATGAGGATCCATCAATGACATCCTCACGCCCTAGTGCACCGGGTCACCAACCGACGTGTGAGGAGCAGCGGCGTTGGCGGCGAACTCAACGTGCTTCTAAACAGTGCCGTCCAAGGTTGCCCTGCGATCCAAGAAGGCCAGCGTCCTATCGTCCTCCTCTTGCATGTAGTAGTCCTTGTGGACGGTTTGCGCGTAGACGTGGGTGATTATGTCGATGGTGTCTTGCTGCACCAGGCGCTGCGTGGCGAGCGCGACCTCGAGGTGGACATTCTTCGGCGCGACGGCGGGCAGTCGCAGGGCCACCAGTGCGTCGAAGAAGTTGTTACCATAGTGGCCGTTGAGGGTGGCGGGCATCGCAGAGCCTGGGCGCGTCGGCTGGAGGCTTACATCGAAGTCATCCGCGAGCTTCTTGGCGACGGTGAACTTGTCGAGGAAACCGACGAGGACCTTGTCGAACAAGGAGACGAAGCTGTCATCCAAGCGGCCCCTCGCCCTGGCGGCCTCAAGCAATACTACCTGGAGACGTTCCTCGGTGCCGAGCCGCAGGCCGGCGTCGTGGACCATCTGGCACATCCGGCTGATGCTCACGCTCATCGCCTCCATGGGTCTAGCTTAGCTTCTAGTCAACTGATCTTGCGATTTCGAGTGATCACTCTTGCCCTTGGTTAGCGTGCGCAGGTGCGTAGGATTTCGTACTACTCCTTGGCCCTCTACTACACCTGCCTTTGGCTGTATGATAGGTGCGCCAGCCACCCCCTGGGCCCACGTGTCATTCACCCAAAGGCAGTTGTCGTAAGTCAATGAAGTTGCGTCCCCCTCCGTGCTGGTGCAGTATAGTCATCTCACCGGACCTCTAGTTGGGGCCAAATGAGAGAAGTTTGATGTTTACTGGTTTGTTGGTCCCCTTTGCATTTTGCGCCAAGTTTTGACCTTTGATTTAACTAATAAAATGTTAATGCACGTAAACAAAAATGTTGTGTAAGTCACCTTACGAAAACCAAATAATCCGAAAACACTTAGGCACGGTGCATTAAATCCCTCATTGTTTCTTATTTCGTGACATATCAACCAATGAGAGGCCGTGCATGCTTTCAATGACTTGAGACTTCCAAACATGACATACAGTGTTTAGTTCATTGCATGTAATCCTATTAGTACTCTAGTTAGCAAAAAAACATTAAGTTCTCTCTCCGATAGGAATAAAACACCATGTATTTATTTATAGAGGGAGTAGTACATTTTTGTGACATGCATTACTAGATATTGCTAGTCAAATACTAAAATCCAGATGGACGTGGTAGTACTCCTAAATCCAGATGGTGGTTCTACTAGTACTAGTAGTAGTACTACCAATGTAGTAGTAGGAGTAGTAGCACTGTACTACCCATTGGTCAAATTATTACATGCTGCTCCTCACAGTGAAGTGACAAGACCCTGCGCCGGAGATGACACCTGAGTATAGGCGCCGTGTTCGGCATACTAAAGTCAGCCTCACCATCTGCAGTCACTATCATCATGGCTGTAGAGCTAGCCTTCTTACAACTAGCCCTGTTCGACATAATTTCCCGTGCGTAGATGCCCGTGCATTGCAAGGAACACCAAGATTGGGGGTGGACGGCTCTGGCAGCGGCCATCGCGCCAGATTTTTCCACGGCCTTCTAGATGTGGTGGGGAGGAGATAAGGCTGATTGTGAGAGACAAGGAGTTGTTTGTAAATAGGGAACAAGTGTGGGCATCTTTTTGCAAAAATGGAGAAGCTTGGTTTGTATGCGTCAGATCTAGATCCGACGTCTAATGGTGAAATTGGGGGGGGGCACAACATCATCACCAACTCAGGACCTGTTTGATGCACAGGATTTTGAAAACGCAGGAATAGGACACGACAATATTACAAGTTTCAAACTGATATTACAAATGTTAGGAGTAATGCTGCACCTACGAAGAGGGAATTACTAGGAAGTTTACGTAAGAACTTTCGTTACTTTAGGTGGATGCAGCATTATCGTACAAACTAAAATACACCGCCCTGACAAGTCACTAATGGGCAAATAAGTTTTCGAGTCTCTGGCCATTTGATGTTTCAAAAACAAATTCAGCTTCTGCGGAGACTTTGTCATTTAGGCTTAGATGCTTGCGGTGATCAGCACGCCATTCATTGTTATGCCAGAGAATGCCAAACCTCATTACCTTGAGCACACTTGCCTCCAAAACAAAGAACCTGGCCAATTTAATCTCAGATGTGCTGCCTCGGTAGTCGATCAAATCAATTTCTGTAAGATGGAGATCAAGGCATTCGATGAGATTGTTATAGTGCAGCACATTTTCACTTTCGGGTCTTTTTTTATCTGCAAAAGAAGAGAACATATTAGAGCAGTTTGCTGCATAAGATTGTCGTGTCATCAAGAGGTACCAATATCATTCGCTCATATGATAGGGTTGGCTGGCTAGTGATATTTTTTCACACACACACTCTCTCTCTCCCCCCCCCCCTCTCTCTCTCTCTCTGTTTCCTCTCATTTAACTAGGAGCACGTGAAGAGCTTGGGAATTTCTTGCCTTCCACTATGTGGCCAATGCCATATTTCGCAAAAGTATGCCACATAATATGCATCGATGTCAAATCAAAAGATTTTGGCACCGCTCTCGCGATGTGAGAGAGTTGGCACATGCACACAGACCCACATGTATAAACAAATCAATCAAACCAACTACACCAGCCTCTCACTCTCCCAAACAAGTGTTTTTTATTTCCTCAGTCCTCTCTCTCCCACACAGTGTTTTTTCATTGCGTGAGTTAATTTGGCACCGGAGCAAAGTAGATGATCCAGATTGGGGCACCAGGTGAGCAATGGAGGGGCATCGATGCCAAATGCATCACAAGTGAATTTGGCACATGTTTTGGCCTACATAGCCCACTTTTGTACTCCCTCCATCCCAAAATTCTTGTCTTAAATTTGAAAAAATACGGATGTATCTAGTTACATTTTAGTGTTAGATACATCCGTATCTAAACAAATGTAAGACAAGAATTTTGGGACGGAGGGAATACTACCTCGTATTTAGTATAAAATTTTGACCATAGATGTACCTAATAAAATGCCAATGCATGTCACTAAAAATTACACCATTTGAAATTATGTTCAAATACGAATCCAACGATATAGTTCTTAGTGACATGCATTAACATTTTGTCAGTTAAATCTATGGTCAAATTTTGATACTACAAAATTGGAAGAGTAAACCAGGACGAAGGTAGTACTTGCTCTTAGGGTAACCATAGAGTTACTGGAGTAGTCTAAGTTACTTTCCACTATGACTAGCCTAGGCTACTATAGTAGTACATCATAAAAATGATGCAGGTTATCATGTGAGAAAAAAATAGTAAAAACATTTCTTTCGGTGTAGTGCGTAGATGCAGTTTTGAACACTACACTTGTCATCGTAATTTGGGAAAATTACGAAAAAAAATTGAGCTATGTTGTGATTACCGTTTACTTATAGGAAATAAGTTTCACCTCGATGAGTAGCTTCTTCGTGCACGGAAAGCATGTAAGGAATCCAACAACTTGATCCAGATTGGGTCCGATAGATTTTAGTGCTAAGATCTTCACTGTGCGCATGGACTGGGTCAAGCTTGTGGGAATCATTTTCTAGAAGACGGTCATAAATACATCAAGAAGAAATTTAAAAATGTGAATTTCAAGAAGATGGAGAAGAAGATGAGTGATGTACCTGAATGATTACGGATCCAATAAAGAGTTCAGAGAATTTGGCAGACGAGTACACCAACACTGTCAATTTCGGCGCGTCAATGACCCTTATTTTTGTCGGACCTTCTAGATCTGATACAAGCAATCTCTCAAGGAAAGGCGCATTCTCAATGACCATAACTGGAACAGCTGGAGTGATCTCTTCCCAATTGATGTCTTGTTGCGGGGCCAGCAAGACACATAAATCCATCGGAGATTCGTCGAGGCGATGTGGAGGCTAATGAACCCGTGGATCTGCTCAAGACGAAGGTACTCGAGCGCAGTACAGCTGCGGAGCAGGTGCTCCATATCCTTCTTTGAGATGACAACATTGAAGAGGTCGAGCTGCCTAAGTTGAGGGAGAAGAAGGGCGGACGCGGCATTAATCTGGGGAAGATAGCAGGAGCTGAAGCTGGCGCGGCGCAGCGTTGGCGTGAGGCGGAGCGCGGATGGCGGCAGAGAGCGACATCGTCCAGCTTCAAAGCTGAGCTCCTCGAGCTGATCTAGGGCGGGGGATAAGAACCACTCGTAGAACTTGGGTTGGACCTTGCAGTTGGTACTAAACATGCAGATGTCAAGGCGTCTGGCTGCCCTAGGGTGCGATGAAAGGATCTTGGAGACTGCGGCCATGCGTTTGCAATCCCCGTCGCAGAGGCAGCTGTCGACGGTGAAGTTGAGGGGGACGCAGCGCCAGAGGGGGCGCTACCGCCGGGAGAGCAGGGCGGTCCGCACGGCAGATTTGGTGGGGGGGAGGCCGATAATGACGAGCAGCATGTCGTTGGGGAGGCTGCTGATGAAGTCCAGGCTCGCCGGATGCGGTTTTGGCTCGAGCCGCCTCCGCTTGTTGGCTGCCTCGCCGCCCATCTCAACCGGCGGCGACGCTGGTGTACACGTGTGCTGGTGTGTGTTGTGTGCTGGGTGTGCGCGAGTGATTCCTTCTATGTGTGCCGCCACGCAGTGGTGAATTGTGCGCGAGTGCGTCTTTCGCGTGCAAGAAGTTTGTCCTCAATGCGCCCTCAATTTACAAGCGTGTGGGGTGCTACCCTGAGTGGTTTCAACTTTGTTTACTTCACCGCGTGTCAGATGGGCCTCTAGTTTACTTATTTTCACCCACTGCCACATGGGCCAGCACACGAAGATACAGAAGACGAGCTGACAAGGCAGCATGTGGATTGGTTGACCGGTCAACTAAACAACATACGAAGCTATACGCTGACACAGTGAGCGTATAATCCGTCGGTATAGAGAGTTCAAGTGAGAGGGGAGGCCCGTGAGAGATAGCAGAGAGAGAGAAAGAGCTACTCCCTCCGTTCGATAATGTAGTTCCAACATTTTTTTAAGTCAAACTTTTGAATCTTTGACCAAGTTTTTAAACAAATTACTTATATCTACAATATCAAAGATAAATGATAGTTGAAGTAAGTACATGTTGTGATGAATCTAATGATCGTTCTAGATGTAAATGTTTTTCTCCACATATACATGGTCAAACTTTTCTGAGGTTTGACTTTTGAAAACATCCATATGCTTATGGACGTGACAGAGTCCCTAACGAGAGAGAGAGAGAGAGAGAGAGAGTGAAAAAAGTGTGTGTGCGTGTGTGAAAGAGACATGGACAACACACGATAAAAGTAGAGAAAAAGAATGCGTGTCTTATGCAAACATATAACACATGCATCTTTGACAACGGAGAAAAGGCGAGGAGATAGTGTGTGGTTGTTTGGAACCGAGAGAGCAAGACCCCTAGCACGTGGCCAAGAGGGGTCTGACAAACAAGGGAGAGAGGTCAAGATAGACGTACGGAGAAAATGCAGACATGGGGAGGATACAGTGTATGTTTGTCATAGAGAGATCCCCTGGAGATCGTGATGGGACTACATGGGTGGGAGATCGATTGACAAGGTGTGTGCACGATAGTAGATGCAACGAGAGATATCGAGATAGACGTATGGATGGAGGGAGACAATACGTGTGTTCCTGATGGCTAGTAAGATATAATCATACTTAGGAGGGGGGTGTGCTTGCGCCTATGATGGAGTGAGGGATTATGGTACTTAGGGGGGTGCGTGTCACATGGAGAGAGAACAAGGGCGGAGAGTGTTGGATGGGTCTATATGTATAGAGCGAGCGAGACATGTGTATGTGTGAACTAGGGAGATATAAGGCCGGTTTGGCTTGCGTCCTAAGCATCTTTTGCCTGGCCTGGGGTTGTGGCTGGATTTCATGCATGCTTGTTTGGTTGCTACCCTGTGAAAAACAAAGCCCGCCTGGCCTGGGTTCCCTTGCACTTTAATTAGCCTGGCTGAACTCCAGACACTGCAAGTAGCCTAGCCCAGGCGACCGATATCAAACGCCTGGCTGTGCCTGGTCGTGCGGCCACGAGGCTAACAGCAACATGGATGGATATTAGCATTAAATAATTGATGCATGGATTGATTAATGGGACGTTGATGCTTTGCCTGGCCTAGGCATGAACCAAACGGTTCAGCACCACACAAGCCTGGCCAGGCTAAAATATTTTACATCTCACGTCCACACTAGGCAGTACCGGCCATCAAGGCATGAGGGTCAGGTCACGAACCAAACTGATCAATAAAGTTTGAGAGAGATTGAGGAGCCCCGATAAGGCTGAGTGGTGCGTCAGATAGCTGAGAGGGGGAAAGAGATATTCCATCCACTCGATAATGTAGTGCATGTAAATTTTTTAGAAGTCAAACTTTGGAAACTTTGATCAGGTTTACACAAATGTTATTTATATCTACAATACCAAAGATACATCATACAAAACTACGTCTCATGGTGAATCTAATGGTATATGTTTGCCATACTAGATGTAATTCTTTTTCTCCACGTACATGGTCAAACTTTGTGATGTTTGACTTTTCAATAAATCTATATGCTATGGACCGAGGAGAGTGCCTCAGTCGCGACATATCAAGTGCGTGTGAAGGAGAATGAATAAGTGTGCAAAAAGAGTATGTGTGTGAAAGAGAAAGTGACAACAAACGATAAATTAGAGAGAGAGTGTGTTTTTTCGTTTCTTATGCGAACATATCACGCATGCATCTCCGAGATGGAAAAGCGAGGCGAGGAGATACACGAAGATAGCTAGTGTGTGATTGTTTGCAACGGAGAGAGACACCCCTGTAGCACATGTCCAATAGAGGTCTGGCCAACAAGGAAAAAAGGTTGAGATGGAAACATGGATGGAATGGAGGCATGGGGAGGGATAGAGGGTGTGTTTGTGATAGAGAGATCCCCTCGAGATCATGAGGGGACTATATGGGTGGGAGATTGAGGGAGTGCGTGCGCGATAGATAGATGCCCCGAGAGAAACCGAGATAGACCATGCACATGTTTGTGATGGAGACTAAGATTAGCTAGTCATATACATATAGGGGGGACTACGTGTGCCTACAATTGAGTGAGAGACCATCATACTTGGCTAGCTGGGCATGAGATTGTGTGTGTGTGTGCGTGTAGTGACCAGACCTCAAACACTCTGATCTCTGTGCTCAGTGTCATCCCTGGATCAGTAATGCTGACACCACACAGTACTTGGAGGATTTATAACAGAGTAGCAATCACACACTTATTACATCGAATGTCTCAAGAGAGAACTTATTGAAATAAATGTGGCTTAAGGCCATCTAAATACGATAACAGCGGAAGACTTGGAAGATAAGCGAGTCCATCAACTCCAACGGCATCACCGAGTATAGAACCACGACCTAAAAGCACCTTACTCGTCGTCTGAAAAGTCTGCAACATGAAACGTTGCAGCCCGAAAACGGGTCAGCACATGGAATATGCTGGCAATGTAACACACAGAGAATAACAATGGATTAAGCTATACTACATGCATATTTGGCTGGTGGAAAGCTCTATGGTTACAGTTTTGCGTAAAGACAATTTTTCCCTACTACAAAGGAATAAATTTATTTAACTATCATGGTGGTTGTTAAACATTGAGAATGGTTGACATCATTCTCAATCCCAATTAAAAGTACTCATTAACATCCCAACAACATTAATTAGAAGTAACATGATGAGATTCATATGATATCCAAGTACTAGATACTCAAGATGTCCATAACCGGGGACACGGCTAACCATGATTAGTTTATACACTCTGCAGAGGTTTGCGCACTTTTCCCCACAAGACTCGATCGCCTCCGTTGGATTTCTCGCACTACATGATGTTTGAGAAATGGATGACCGAGACATAGTCTTTCAGAAGCGCTAGAACCTTACATAAAGGGTAGACCATACACCTACTTTCCCCTACATCTGCTAGTCCACCCGTAAGAGTTCGCACGACGGCTCGCAAAACGAGGCGGCGGCGAACCTCGGCGGCGGGGTCGGCGGGGTCGGCGGCGGCGGCGGCAGGGTCCGGCGGCGGCTCCGGCGACGGCAGGCGGCGGCGGGCGGCGGCGGCGGCGGATCT